>NW_027422009.1:300000-384318 GCF_037893015.1 Macrotis lagotis
ACAACACAGGGCTAGGCAATGCAGGGTAAGGCAAGGAAAGGGTAACGCAAGGCAAGGCACGGTTTGGGGAGGCAAGTCTAATGCACGACAACGCAAGGCTAGGCAATGCACGGAAAGCAAGCAAAGAGTAACGGAAGGCAAGGAATGCAAGGCAAAGCAAGGCAACGCAAGCAAGGCTATGGCAAGGTGAAAAAAGGCTAAGGCACGACCACGCAAGGCTAGGCAATGCACGGAAGGCAAGCAAAGAGTAACGGAAAGCAAGGGAGGCAAGGCAAAGCAAGGCAACGCAAGCAAGGCTATGGCAAGGTGAAAAAAGGCTAAGACACGACAAGGCAAGGCTAGGCAATGCACGGAAGGCAAGCAAAGAGTAACGGAAGGCAAGGAAGGCAACGGAAAGCAAGGCAAGGCAATGGTAACGGAAAGAACGGCACGGCAAGGGGAAACAAGGCTAAGGCACGGCAACGCAAGGCTAAGCAATGCACGGCCAGGCAAGGAAAGGGTAACGCAAGGCAAGGCACAGTAATGCAAGGCGAGGCTAATGCACGACAACGCACGGCTAGGCAATGCATGGCAAGGCAAGGAAAGGGTAACGCAAGGCAAGGCACGGTGAGGCGAGGCAAGGCTAAGGCACAACAACGCAAGGCTAGGCAATGCACGGAAGGCAAGCAAAGAGTAACGGAAGGCAAGGAAGGCAAGGGAAAGCAGGGGAAGGGAAGGGTAACGGAAGGAACGGCTCGGCAAGGGGAAACAAGGCTAAGCACGGTAACGCACGGCTAGGCAATGCAGGGCAAGGCAAGGAAATGGTAACGCAAGTCAAGGCACGGTTTGGGGAGGCAAGGCTAATGCACGACAACGCAAGGCTAGGCAGTGCACGGCTAGGCAAGGAAAGAGTAACGGAAGGAAAGGAAGGCAAGGCAAAGCAAGGCAAGGCAAGTGTAACAAAAGGTAAGGCACGGCAAGGGGAAACAAGGCTAAGGAATGGCAATGCACGGCTAGGCAATGCACGGCCAGGCAAGGAAAGGGTAACGCAAGGCGAGGCACGGTAAGGCTAGACAAGGCTAATGCACGACAACGCACGGCTAGGCAATGCTCGGCAAGGCAAGGAAAGGGTAACGCAAGGCAAGGCACGGTCAGGCGAGGCAAGGCTAATGCACGACAAGGGAAGGCTAGGCAGTGCACGGCAAGGCAAGGAAAGGGTAACGCAAGGCAAGGCACAGTCAGGCGAGGCAAGGCTAAGGCACGACAACGCAAGGCTAGGCAATGCACGGAAGGAAAGCGAAGAGTAACGGAAGGCAAGGAAAGCAAGGGAAAGCAAGGGAATTCAAGGGTAACGGAAGGAACGGCACGGCAAGGGGAAACAAGGCTAAGGCACGACAACACAGGGCTAGGCAATGCAGGGTAAGGCAAGGAAAGGGTAACGCAAGGCAAGGCACGGTTTGGGGAGGCAAGTCTAATGCACGACAACGCAAGGCTAGGCAATGCACGGAAAGCAAGCAAAGAGTAACGGAAGGCAAGGAATGCAAGGCAAAGCAAGGCAACGCAAGCAAGGCTATGGCAAGGTGAAAAAAGGCTAAGGCACGACCACGCAAGGCTAGGCAATGCACGGAAGGCAAGCAAAGAGTAACGGAAAGCAAGGGAGGGAAGGCAAAGCAAGGCAACGCAAGCAAGGCTATGGCAAGGTGAAAAAAGGCTAAGACACGACAAGGCAAGGCTAGGCAATGCACGGAAGGCAAGCAAAGAGTAACGGAAGGCAAGGAAGGCAAGGGAAAGCAAGGCAAGGCAATGGTAACGGAAAGAACGGCACGGCAAGGGGAAACAAGGCTAAGGCACGGCAACGCAAGGCTAAGCAATGCACGGCCAGGCAAGGAAAGGGTAACGCAAGGCAAGGCACAGTAATGCAAGGCGAGGCTAATGCACGACAACGCACGGCTAGGCAATGCATGGCAAGGCAAGGAAAGGGTAACGCAAGGCAAGGCACGGTTAGGCGAGGCAAGGCTAAGGCACGACAACGCAAGGCTAGGCAATGCTCGGAAGGCAAGCAAAGAGTAACGGAACGCAAGGAAGGCAAGGGAAAGCAAGGCAAGGCAAGGTTACCGGAAGGAACGGCACGGCAAGGGGAAACAAGGCTAAGGCACGGCAACGCACGGCTAGGCAATGCAGGGCAAGGCCAGGAAATGGTAACGCAAGGCAAGGCACGGTTTGGGGAGGCAAGGCTAATGCACGACAACGCAAGGCTAGGCAGTGCACGGCTAGGCAAGGAAAGAGTAACGGAAGGAAAGGAAGGCAAGGCAAGCAAGGCAAGGCAAGTGTAACAAAAGGCAAGGCACGGCAAGGGGAAACAAGGCTAAGGAACGGCAACGCACGGCTAGGCAATGCACGGCCAGGCAAGGAAAGGGTAACGCAAGGCAAGGCACGGTAAGGCAAGACGAGGCTAATGCACGGCAACGCACGGCTAGGCAATGCACGGCAAGGCAAGGAAAGGGTAACGCAAGGCAAGGCACGGTCAGGAGAGGCAAGGCTAATGCACGACAACGCAAGGCTAGGCAATGCACGGAAGGCAAGCAAAGAGTAACGGAAGGCAAGGAAGGCAAGGGAAACCAAGGCAAGGCAAGGGTAACGGAAGGAACGGCTCGGCAAGGGGAAACAAGGCTAAGGCAAGGCAACGCAGGGCTAGGCAATGCACGGCAAGGCAAGGAAAGGGTAACGCAAGGCAAGGCACTGTCAGGCGAGGCAAAGCTAATGCACGACATCGCAAGGCTAGGCAGTGCACGGCTAGGCAAGGAAAGAGTAATGGAAGGAAAGAAGGCAAGGAAAAGCATGGCAAGGCAAGTGTAACAACAGGCACGGCACGGCAAGGGGAAACAAGGCTAAGGCACGACAACGCAAGGCTAGGCAATGCACGGAAGGCAAGGAAAGAGTAACGGAAGGCAAGGAATGCAAAGGAAAGCATGGGAAGGCAAGGGTAACGAAAGGAACGGCACGGTAAGGGGAAACAAGGCTAAGGCACGACAACACAGGGCTAGGCAATGCAGGGCAAGGCAAGGAAAGGGTAACGCAAGGCAAGGCACGGTTTGGGGAGGCAAGGCTAATGCACGACTACGCAAGGCTAGGCAATGCACGGAAGGCAAGCAAAGAGTTACGGAAACCAAGGAAGGCAAGGGAAACCAAGGCAAGGGAAGGGTAACGGAAGGAACGGCACGGCAAGGGGAAACAAGGCTAAGGCACGGCAACGCACGGCTAGGCAATGCACGGCAAGGCAAGGAAAAGGTAACGCAAGGCAAGGCACCTTGAGGCAAGGCAAGGCTGATGCACGACAACGCACGGCTAGGCAATGCACGGCAAGGCAAGGAAAGGGTAACGCAAGGCAAGGCACGGTCAGGCGAGGCAAGGCTAAGGCACGACAACGCAAGGCTAGGCAATGCACGGAAGGCAAGCAAAGAGTAACGGAAGGCAAGGAAGGCAAGGGAAAGCAGGGGAAGGCAAGGGTAACGGAAGGAACGGCACGGTAAGGGGAAACAAGGCTAAGGCACGACAACGCAGGGCTAGGCAATGCACGGGAAGGCAAGGAAAGGGTAAAGCAAGGCAAGGCAAGGTCAGGCGAGGCAAGGGTAATGCACGACAACGCAAGGCTACGCAGTGCACGGCTAGGCAAGGAAAGAGTAACGGAAGGAAAGGAAGGCAAGGCAAAGCAAGGCAAGGCAAGTGTAACAAAAGGCACGGCACGGCAAGGGGAAACAAGGCTAAGGCACGGCAACGCAAGGCTAAGCAATGCACGGCCAGGCAAGGAAAGGGTAACGCAAGGCAAGGCACGGTAAGGCAAGGCGAGGCTAATGCACGACAACGCACGGCTAGGCAATGCACGGCAAGGCAAGGAAAGGGTAACGCAAGGCAAGGCACGGTTTGGGGAGGCAAGGCTAATGCACGACAACGCAAGGCTAGGCAATGCACGGAAGGCAAGTAAAGAGTAACGGAAGGCAAGGAAGGCAAGGCAAAGCAAGGCAACGCAAGCAAGGCTATGGCAAGGTGAAAAAAGGCTAAGACACGACAACGCAAGGCTAGGCAATGCACGGAAGGCAAGCAACGAGTAACGGAAGGCAAGGAAGGCAAGGGAAAGCAAGGCAAGGCAAGGGTAACGGCAGGAACGGCACGGTAATGGGAACCAAAGCTAAGGCACGACAATGCAGGGCTAGGCAATGCACGGCAAGGCAAGGAAAGGGTAACGCAAGGCAAGGCACGGTGAGGCAAGACAAGGCAAATGCACGACAACGCACGGCAGGCAATGCACGGGAAGGCAAGGAAAGGGTACCGCAAGGCAAGGCACGGTCAGGCGAGGCAAGGCTAAGGAACGACAACGCAAGGCTAGGCAATGCACGGAAGGCAAGCAAAGAGTAACGGAAGGCAAGGGAGGCAAGGGAAAGCAAGGCAAAGCAAGGAAGGCTATGGCAAGGTGAAACAAGGCTAAGGCACCACAACGCACGACTAGGCAATGCACGGCCAGCCAAGGAAAAGGTAACGCAAGGCAAGGCACTCTGAGGCAAGGCAAGGCTAATGCATGACAGCGCAAGGCTAGGCAATGCACGGAAGGCAAGCAAAGAGTAACGGAAACCAAGGAAGGCAAGAGAAAGCAAGGCAAGGCAAGTGTAACGGAAGGAACGGCACGGCAAGGAGAAACAAGGCTAAGGCACGACAACGCACGGCTAGGCAATGCACGGCAAGGCAAGGAAAGGGTAACGCCAGGCAAGGCACGGTAAGGCAAGGCAAGGCTAATGCACGACAAGGGAAGGCTAGGCAGTGCACGGCAAGGCAAGGAAAGGGTAACGCAAGGCAAGGCACAGTCAGGCGAGGCAAGGCTAAGGCACGACAACGCAAGGCTAGGCAATGCACGGAAGGAAAGCGAAGAGTAACGGAAGGCAAGGAAAGCAAGGGAAAGCAAGGGAAGGCAAGGGTAACGGAAGGAACGGCACGGCAAGGGGAAACAAGGCTAAGGCACGACAACACAGGGCTAGGCAATGCAGGGTAAGGCAAGGAAAGGGTAACGCAAGGCAAGGCACGGTTTGGGGAGGCAAGTCTAATGCACGACAACGCAAGGCTAGGCAATGCACGGAAAGCAAGCAAAGAGTAACGGAAGGCAAGGAATGCAAGGCAAAGCAAGGCAACGCAAGCAAGGCTATGGCAAGGTGAAAAAAGGCTAAGGCACGACCACGCAAGGCTAGGCAATGCACGGAAGGCAAGCAAAGAGTAACGGAAAGCAAGGAGGCAAGGCAAAGCAAGGCAACGCAAGCAAGGCTATGGCAAGGTGAAAAAAGGCTAAGACACGACAAGGCAAGGCTAGGCAATGCACGGAAGGCAAGCAAAGAGTAACGGAAGGCAAGGAAGGCAAGGGAAAGCAAGGCAAGGCAATGGTAACGGAAAGAACGGCACGGCAAGGGGAAACAAGGCTAAGGCACGGCAACGCAAGGCTAAGCAATGCACGGCCAGGCAAGGAAAGGGTAACGCAAGGCAAGGCACAGTAATGCAAGGCGAGGCTAATGCACGACAACGCACGGCTAGGCAATGCATGGCAAGGCAAGGAAAGGGTAACGCAAGGCAAGGCACGGTGAGGCGAGGCAAGGCTAAGGCACGACAACGCAAGGCTAGGCAATGCACGGAAGGCAAGCAAAGAGTAACGGAAGGCAAGGAAGGCAAGGGAAAGCAGGGGAAGGCAAGGGTAACGGAAGGAACGGCTCGGCAAGGGGAAACAAGGCTAAGCACGGTAACGCACGGCTAGGCAATGCAGGGCAAGGCAAGGAAATGGTAACGCAAGTCAAGGCACGGTTTGGGGAGGCAAGGCTAATGCACGACAACGCAAGGCTAGGCAGTGCACGGCTAGGCAAGGAAAGAGTAACGGAAGGAAAGGAAGGCAAGGCAAAGCAAGGCAAGGCAAGTGTAACAAAAGGAAGGCACGGCAAGGGGAAACAAGGCTAAGGCAAGGCAACGCACGGCTAGGCAATGACGGCCAGGCAAGGAAAGGGTAACGCAAGGCAGGCACGGTAAGGCTAAGCAAGGCTAATGCACGACAACGCACGGCTAAGGCAATGCACGGCAAGGCAAGGAAAGGGTAACGCAAGGCAAGGCACGGTCAGGCGAGGCAAGGCTAATGCACGACAAGGGAAGGCTAGGCAGTGCACGGCAAGGCAAGGAAAGGGTAACGCAAGGCAAGGCACAGTCAGGCGAGGCAAGGCTAAGGCACGACAACGCAAGGCTAGGCAATGCACGGAAGGAAAGCGAAGAGTAACGGAAGGCAAGGAAAGCAAGGGAAAGCAAGGGAAGGCAAGGGTAACGGAAGGAACGGCACGGCAAGGGGAAACAAGGCTAAGGCACGACAACACAGGGCTAGGCAATGCAGGGTAAGGCAAGGAAAGGGTAACGCAAGGCAAGGCACGGTTTGGGGAGGCAAGTCTAATGCACGACAACGCAAGGCTAGGCAATGCACGGAAAGCAAGCAAAGAGTAACGGAAGGCAAGGAATGCAAGGCAAAGCAAGGCAACGCAAGCAAGGCTATGGCAAGGTGAAAAAAGGCTAAGGCACGACCACGCAAGGCTAGGCAATGCACGGAAGGCAAGCAAAGAGTAACGGAAAGCAAGGGAGGCAAGGCAAAGCAAGGCAACGCAAGCAAGGCTATGGCAAGGTGAAAAAAGGCTAAGACACGACAAGGCAAGGCTAGGCAATGCACGGAAGGCAAGCAAAGAGTAACGGAAGGCAAGGAAGGGGAAAGCAAGGCAAGGCAATGGTAATGGAAAGAACGGCACGGCAAGGGGAAACAAGGCTAAGGCACGGCAACGCAAGGCTAAGCAATGCAAGGCCAGGCAAGGAAAGGGTAACGCAAGGCAAGGCACAGTAATGCAAGGCGAGGCTAATGCACGACAACGCACGGCTAGGCAATGCATGGCAAGGCAAGGAAAGGGTAACGCAAGGCAAGGAACGGTGAGGCGAGGCAAGGCTAAGGCACAACAACGCAAGGCTAGGCAATGCACGGAAGGCAAGCAAATAGTAACGGAAGGCAAGGAAGGCAAGGGAAAGCAGGGGAAGGGAAGGGTAACGGAAGGAACGGCTCGGCAAGGGGAAACAAGGCTAAGCACGGTAACGCACGGCTAGGCAATGCAGGGCAAGGCAAGGAAATGGTAACGCAAGTCAAGGCACGGTTTGGGGAGGCAAGGCTAATGCACGACAACGCAAGGCTAGGCAGTGCACGGCTAGGCAAGGAAAGAGTAACGGAAGGAAAGGAAGGCAAGGCAAAGCAAGGCAAGGCAAGTGTAACAAAAGGTAAGGCACGGCAAGGGGAAACAAGGCTAAGGAATGGCAACGCACGGCTAGGCAATGCACGGCCAGGCAAGGAAAGGGTAACGCAAGGCGAGGCACGGTAAGGCTAGACAAGGCTAATGCACGACAACGCACGGCTAGGCAATGCTCGGCAAGGCAAGGAAAGGGTAACGCAAGGCAAGGCACGGTCAGGCGAGGCAAGGCTAATGACGACAACGCAAGGCTAGGCAATGCACGGAAGTCAAGCAAAGAGTAACGGAAGGCAAGGAAGGCAAGGGAAAGCAAGGCAAGGCAAGAGTAACGGAAGGAACGGCTCGGCAAGGGGAAACAAGGCTAAGGCACGGCAACGCAGGGCTAGGCAATGCACGGCAAGGCAAGGAAAGGGTAACGCAAGGCAAGGCACTGTCAGGCGAGGCAAAGCTAATGCACGACATCGCAAGGCTAGGCAGAGCACGGCTATGCAAGGAAAGAGTAACGGAAGGAAAGGAAGGGAAGGCACAGCACGGCAAGGCAAGTGTAACAACAGGCACGGCACGGCAAGGGGAAACAAGGCTAAGGCACGACAACGCAAGGCTAGGCAATGCACGGAAGGCAAGCAAAGAGTAACGGAAGGCAAGGAATGCAAAGGAAAGCAGGGGAAGGCAAGGGTAACGAAAGGAACGGCACGGTAAGGGGAAACAAGGCTAAGGCACGACAACACAGTTCTAGGCAATGCAGGGCAAGGCAAGGAAAGGGTAACGCAAGGCAAGGCACGGTTTGGGGAGGCAAGGCTAATGCACGACAACGCAAGGCTAGGCAATGCACGGAAGGCAAGCAAAGAGTAACGGAAGGCAAGGAAGGCAAGGGAAAGCAAGGCAAGGCAAGGGTAACGGAAGGAACGGCACGGCAAGGGGAAACAAGGCTAAGGCACGGCAACGCAGGGCTAGGCAATGCACGGCAAGGCAAGGAAAGGATAACGCAAGGCAAGGCACGGTGAGGCAAGGCAAGGCTGATGCACGACAACGCACGGCTAGGCAATGCACGGCAAGGCAAGGAAAGGGTAACGCAAGGCAAGGCACGGTCAGGCGAGGCAATGCTAAGGCACGACAACGCAAGGCTAGGCAATGCACGGAAGGCAAGCAAAGAGTAACGGAAGGCAAGGAAGGCAAGGGAAAGCAGGGGAAGTCAAGGGTAACGGAAGGAACGGCACGGTAAGGGGAAACAAGGCTAAGGCACGACAACGCAGGGCTAGGCAATGCACGGCAAGGCAAGGAAAGGGTAACGCAAGGCAAGGTACGGTCAGGCGAGGCAAGGGTAATGCACGACAACGCAAGGCTACGCAGTGCACGGCTAGGCAAGGAAAGAGTAACGGAAGGAAATAAAGGCAAGGCAAACAAGGCAAGGCAAGTGTAACAAAAGGCACGGCACGGCAAGGGGAAACAAGGCTAAGGCACGGCAACGCAAGGCTAAGCAATGAACGGCCAGGCAAGGAAAGGGTAACGCAAGGCAAGGCACGGTAAGGCAAGGCGAGGCTAATGCACGACAACGCACGGCTAGGCAATTCACGGCAAGGCAAGGAAAGGGTAACGCAAGGCAAGGCACGGTCAGGCGAGGCAAGGCTAATGCACGACAAGGGAAGGCTAGGCAGTGCACGGCAAGGCAAGGAAAGGGTAACGCAAGGCAAGGCACAGTCAGGCGAGGCAAGGCTAAGGCACGACAACGCAAGGCTAGGCAATGCACGGAAGGAAAGCGAAGAGTAACGGAAGGCAAGGAAAGCAAGGGAAAGCAAGGGAAGGCAAGGGTAACGGAAGGAACGGCACGGCAAGGGGAAACAAGGCTAAGGCACGACAACACAGGGCTAGGCAATGCAGGGTAAGGCAAGGAAAGGGTAACGCAAGGCAAGGCACGGTTTGGGGAGGCAAGGCTAATGCACGACAACGCAAGGCTAGGCAATGCACGGAAGGCAAGCAAAGAGTAACGGAAGGCAAGGAAGGCAAGGGAAAGCAAGGCAAGGCAAGGGTAACGGAAGGAACGGCACGGCAAGGGGAAACAAGGCTAAGGCACGGCAACGCAGGGCTAGGCAATGCACGGCAAGGCAAGGAAAGGGTAACGCAAGGCAAGGCACGGTGAGGCAAGGCAAGGCTGATGCACGACAACGCACGGCTAGGCAATGCACGGCAAGGCAAGGAAAGGGTAACGCAAGGCAAGGCACGGTCAGGCGAGGCAATGCTAAGGCACGACAACGCAAGGCTAGGCAATGCACGGAAGGCAAGCAAAGAGTAACGGAAGGCAAGGAAGGCAAGGGAAAGCAGGGGAAGTCAAGGGTAACGGAAGGAACGGCACGGTAAGGGGAAACAAGGCTAAGGCACGACAACGCAGGGCTAGGCAATGCACGGCAAGGCAAGGAAAGGGTAACGCAAGGCAAGGTACGGTCAGGCGAGGCAAGGGTAATGCACGACAACGCAAGGCTACGCAGTGCACGGCTAGGCAAGGAAAGAGTAACGGAAGGAAATAAAGGCAAGGCAAACAAGGCAAGGCAAGTGTAACAAAAGGCACGGCACGGCAAGGGGAAACAAGGCTAAGGTACGGCAACGCAAGGCTAAGCAATGCACGGCCAGGCAAGGAAAGGGTAACGCAAGGCAAGGCACGGTAAGGCAAGGCGAGGCTAATGCACGACAACGCACGGCTAGGCAATTCACGGCAAGGCAAGGAAAGGGTAACGCAAGGCAAGGCACGGTCAGGCGAGGGAAGGCTAAGGCACGACTACGCAAGGCTAGGCAATGCACGGAAGGCAAGCAAAGAGTAACGGAAGGCAAGGAATGCAAGGGAAAGCAGGGGAAGGCAAGGGTAACGAAAGGAACGGCACGGCAAGGGGAAACAAGGCTAAGGCACGACAACACAGGGCTAGGCAATGCAGGGCAAGGCAAGAAAGGGTAACGCAAGGCAAGGCACGGTTTGGGGAGGCAAGGCTAATGCACGACAACGCAAGGCTAGGCAATGCACGGAAGGCAAGCAAAGAGTAACGGAAGGCAAGGAATGCAAGGCAAAGCAAGGCAACGCAAGCAAGGCTATGGCAAGGTGAAAAAAGGCTAAGGCACGACCACGCAAGGCTAGGCAATGCACGGAAGGCAAGCAAAGAGTAACGGAAGGCAAGGAATGCAAGGCAAAGCAAGGCAACGCAAGCAAGGCTATGGCAAGGTGAAAAAAGGCTAAGGCACGACCACGCAAGGCTAGGCAATGCACGGAAGGGAAGCAAAGAGTAACGGAAGGCAAGGAAGGCAAGGCAAAGCAAGGTAACGCAAGCAAGGCTATGGCAAGGTGAAAAAAGGCTAAGACACGACAACGCAAGGCTAGGCAATGCACGGAAGGCAAGCAAAGAGTAACGGAAGGCAAGGAAGGTAAGGGAAAGCAAGGCAAGGGTAACGGAAGGAACGGCACGGCAAGGGCAAACAAGGCTAAGGCACGACAACGAACGGCTAGGCAATGCAGGGCAAGGCAAGGTAAGGGTAACGCAAGGCAAGGCACGGTCAGGCGAGGCAAGGCTAAGGCACGACAACGCAAGGCTAGGCAATGCACGGAAGGCAAGCAAAGAATAACGGAACGCAAGGAAGGCAAGGGAAAGCAAGGCAAGGCAAGGGTAACGGAAGGAACGGCATGGCAAGGGGAAACAAGGCTAAGGCACGACAACACAAGGCTAGGCAATGCAGGGCAAGGCAAGGAAAGGGTAAAGCAAGGCAAGGCACGGTTTGGGGAGGCAAGGCTAATGCACGACAACGCAAGGCTAGGCAATGCACGGAAGGCAAGCAAAGAGTAACGGAAGGCAAGGAATGCAAGGAAAAGCAAGGCAACGCAAGCAAGGCTATGGCAAGGTGAAAAAAGGCTAAAGCACGACCACGCAAGGCTAGGCAATGCATGGAAGGCAAGCAAAGAGTAACGGAAGGCAAGGAATGCAATGCAAAGCAAGGCAACGCAAGCAAGGCTATGGCAAGGTGAAAAAAGGCTAAGGCACGACCACGCAATGCTAGGCAATGCACGGAAGGGAAGCAAAGGGTAACGGAAAGCAAGGAAGGCAAGGCAAAGCAAGGCAACGCAAGCAAGGCTATGGCAAGGTGAAAAAAGGCTAAGACACGACAACGCAAGGCTAGGCAATGCACGGAAGGCAAGCAAAGAGTAACGGAAGGCAAGGAAGGCAAGGGAAAGCAAGGCAAGGGTAACGGAAGGAAGGGCACGGCAAGGGCAAACAAGGCTAAGGCACGACAACGACCGGCTAGGCAATGCACTGCAAGGCAAGGAAAGGGTAACGCAAGGCAAGGCACGGTCAGGCGAGGCAAGGCTAAGGCACGACTACGCAAGGCTAGGCAATGCACGGAAGGCAAGCAAAGAGTAACGGAAGGCAAGGAATGCAAGGGAAAGCAGGGGAAGGCAAGGGTAACGAAAGGAACGGCACGGTAAGGGGAAACAAGGCTAAGGCACGACAACACAGGGCTAGGCAATGCAGGGCAAGGCAAGGTAAGCTTAACGCAAGGCAAGGCACGGTCAGGCGAGGCAAGGCTAAGGCACGACAACGCAAGGCTAGGCAATGCACGGAAGGCAAGGAAAGAGTAACGGAAGGAAAGGAAGGCAAGGCAAAGCAAGGCAAGGCAAGTGTAACAAAAGGCAAGGCACGGCAAGGGGAAACAAGGCTAAGGAACGGCAACGCACGGCTAGGAAATGCACGGCCAGGCAAGGAAAGTGTAACGCAAGGCAAGGCACGGTAAGGCAAGACAAGGCTAATGCACGACAACGCACGGCTAGGCAATGCACGGCAAGGCAAGGAAAGGGTAACGCAAGGCACGGCACGGTCAGGCGAGGCAAGGCTAATGCACGACAACGCAAGGCTAGGCAATGCACGGAAGGCAAGCAAAGAGTAACGGAAGGCAAGGAAGGCAAGGGAAACCAAGGCAAGGCAAGGATAACGGAAGGAACGGCTCGGCAAGGGGAAACAAGGCTAAGGCAAGGCAACGCAGGGCTAGGCAATGCACGGCAAGGCAAGGAAAGGGTAACGCAAGGCAAGGCACTGTCAGGCGAGGCAAAGCTAATGCACGACATCGCAAGGCTAGGCAGTGCACGGCTAGGCAAGGAAAGAGTAATGGAAGGAAAGGAAGGCAAGGAAAAGCATGGCAAGGCAAGTGTAACAACAGGCACGGCACGGCAAGGGGAAACAAGGCTAAGGCACGACAACGCAAGGCTAGGCAATGCACGGAAGGCAAGCAAAGAGTAACGGAAGGCAAGGAATGCAAAGGAAAGCAGGGGAAGGCAAGGGTAACGAAAGGAACGGCACGGTAAGGGGAAACAAGGCTAAGGCACGACAACACAGGGGTAGGCAATGCAGGGCAAGGCAAGGAAAGGGTAACGCAAGGCAAGGCACGGTTTGGGGAGGCAAGGGTAATGCACGACAACGCAAGGCTAGGCAATGCACGGAAGGCAAGCAAAGAGTAACCGAAGGCAAGGAAGGCAAGGGAAAGCAAGGCAAGGCAAGGGTAACGGAAGGAACGGCACGACAAGGGGAAACAAGGCTAAGGCACGGCAACGCACGGCTAGGCAATGCACGGCCAGGCAAGGAAAGGGTAACGCAAGGCAAGGCACGGTGAGGCAAGGCAAGGCTGATGCACGACAACGCACGGCTAGGCAATGCACGGCAAGGCAAGGAAAGGGTAACGCAAGGCAAGGCACGGTCAGGCGAGGCAAGGCTAAGGCACGACAACGCAAGGCTAGGCAATGCACGGAAGGCAAGCAAAGAGTAACGGAAGGCAAGGAAGGCAAGGGAAAGCAGGGGAAGGGAAGAGTAACGGAAGGAACGGCTCGGCAAGGGGAAACAAGGCTAAGGCACGGTAACGAAGGGCTAGGCAATGCACGGTAAGGCAAGGAAAGGGTAACGCAAGGCAAGGCACGGTCAGGCGAGGCAAGGGTAATGCACGAAAACGCAAGGCTACGCAGTGCACTCCTAGGCAAGGAAAGAGTAACGGAAGGAAAGGAAGGCAAGGCAAAGCAAGGCAAGGCAAGAGTAACAAAAGGCACGGCACGGCAAGGGGAAACAAGGCTAAGGCACGGCAACGCAAGACTAAGCAATGCACGGCCAGGCAAGGAAAGGGTAACGCAAGGCAAGGCACTGTCAGGCGAGGCAAGGCTAAGGCACGACAACGCAATGCTAGGCAATGCACGGAAGGCAAGCAAAGAGTAACGGAAGGCACGGAATGCAAGGCAAAGCAAGGCAAAGCAAGCAAGGCTATGGCAAGGTGAAACAAGGCTAAGGCACCACAACGCACGGCTAGACAATGCACGGCCAGCCAAGGAAAAGGTAACGCAAGGCAAGGCACTCTGAGGCAAGGCAAGGCTAATGCACGACAGCGCAAGGCTAGGCAATGCACGGAAGGCAAGCAAAGAGTAACGGAAACCAAGGAAGGCAAGGGAAAGCAAGGCAAGGCAAAGGTAACGGAAGGAACGGCACGGCAAGGGGAAACAAGGCTAAGGCACGACAACGCACGGCTAGGCAATGCACGGCAAGGCAAGGAAAGGGTAACGCAAGGCACGGCACGGTCAGGCGAGGCAAGGCTAATGCACGACAACGCAAGGCTAGGCAATGCACGGAAGGCAAGCAAAGAGTAACGGAAGGCAAGGAAGGCAAGGGAAACCAAGGCAAGGCAAGGATAACGGAAGGAACGGCTCGGCAAGGGGAAACAAGGCTAAGGCAAGGCAACGCAGGGCTAGGCAATGCACGGCAAGGCAAGGAAAGGGTAACGCAAGGCAAGGCACTGTCAGGCGAGGCAAAGCTAATGCACGACATCGCAAGGCTAGGCAGTGCACGGCTAGGCAAGGAAAGAGTAATGGAAGGAAAGGAAGGCAAGGAAAAGCATGGCAAGGCAAGTGTAACAACAGGCACGGCACGGCAAGGGGAAACAAGGCTAAGGCACGACAACGCAAGGCTAGGCAATGCACGGAAGGCAAGCAAAGAGTAACGGAAGGCAAGGAATGCAAAGGAAAGCAGGGGAAGGCAAGGGTAACGAAAGGAACGGCACGGTAAGGGGAAACAAGGCTAAGGCACGACAACACAGGGCTAGGCAATGCAGGGCAAGGCAAGGAAAGGGTAACGCAAGGCAAGGCACGGTTTGGGGAGGCAAGGCTAATGCACGACAACGCAAGGCTAGGCAATGCACGGAAGGCAAGCAAAGAGTAACGGAAGGCAAGGAAGGCAAGGGAAAGCAAGGCAAGGCAAGGGTAACGGAAGGAACGGCACGACAAGGGGAAACAAGGCTAAGGCACGGCAACGCACGGCTAGGCAATGCACGGCCAGGCAAGGAAAGGGTAACGCAAGGCAAGGCACGGTGAGGCAAGGCAAGGCTGATGCACGACAACGCACGGCTAGGCAATGCACGGCAAGGCAAGGAAAGGGTAACGCAAGGCAAGGCACGGTCAGGCGAGGCAAGGCTAAGGCACGACAACGCAAGGCTAGGCAATGCACGGAAGGCAAGCAAAGAGTAACGGAAGGCAAGGAAGGCAAGGGAAAGCAGGGGAAGGGAAGGGTAACGGAAGGAACGGCTCGGCAAGGGGAAACAAGGCTAAGGCACGGTAACGAAGGGCTAGGCAATGCACGGCAAGGAAAGGAAAGGGTAACGCAAGGCAAGGCACGGTCAGGCGAGGCAAGGGTAATGCACGAAAACGCAAGGCTACGCAGTGCACGGCTAGGCAAGGAAAGAGTAACGGAAGGAAATGAAGGCAAGGCAAAGGCAAGGCAAGGCAAGTGTAACAAAAGGCACGGCACGGCAAGGGGAAACAAGGCTAAGGCACGACAACGCAATGCTAGGCAATGCACGGAAGGCAAGCAAAGAGTAACGGAAGGCACGGAATGCAAGGCAAAGCAAGGCAAAGCAAGCAAGGCTATGGCAAGGTGAAACAAGGCTAAGGCACAACAACGCACGGCTAGACAATGCACGGCCAGCCAAGGAAAAGGTAACGCAAGGCAAGGCACTCTGAGGAAAGGCAAGGCTAAGGCACGACAACGCAAGGCTAGACAATGCACGAAGGCAAGCAAAGAGTAACGAAAGGCAAGGAAGGCAAGGGAAAGCAGGGGAAGGCAAGGGTAACGGAAGGAACGGCACGGTAAGGGGAAACAAGGCTAAGGCACGACAACGCAGGGATTGGCAATCCACGGCAAGGTAAGGAAAGGGTAACGCAAGGCAAGGCACTGTCAGGCGAGGCAAAGCTAATGCACGACATCGCAAGGCTAGGCAGTGCACGGCTAGGCAAGGAAAGAGTAATGGAAGGAAAGGAAGGCAAGGAAAAGCATGGCAAGGCAAGTGTAACAACAGGCACGGCACGGCAAGGGGAAACAAGGCTAAGGCACGACAACGCAAGGCTAGGCAATGCACGGAAGGCAAGCAAAGAGTAACGGAAGGCAAGGAATGCAAAGGAAAGCAGGGGAAGGCAAGGGTAACGAGAGGAACGGCACGGTAAGGGGAAACAAGGCTAAGGCACGACAACACAGGGCTAGGCAATGCAGGGCAAGGCAAGGAAAGGGTAACGCAAGGCAAGGCACGGTTTGGGGAGGCAAGGCTAATGCACGACAACGCAAGGCTAGGCAATGCACGGAAGGCAAGCAAAGAGTAACGGAAGGCAAGGAAGGCAAGGGAAAGCAAGGCAAGGCAAGGGTAACGGAAGGAACGGCACGACAAGGGGAAACAAGGCTAAGGCACGGCAACGCACGGCTAGGCAATGCACGGCAAGGCAAGGAAAGGGTAACGAAAGGCAAGGCACGGTGAGGCAAGGCAAGGCTGATGCACGACAAAGCACGGCTAGGCAATGCACGGTAAGGCAAGGAAAGGGTAACGCAAGGCAAGGCACGGTCAGGCGAGGCAAGGCTAAGGCACGACAACGCAAGGCTAGGCAATGCACGGAAGGCAAGCAAAGAGTAACGGAAGGCAAGGAAGGCAAGGGAAAGCAAGGCAAACGCAAGCAAGGCTATGGCAAGGTGAAACAAGGCTAAGGCACCACAACGCACGACTAGGCAATGCACGGCCAGCCAAGGAAAAGGTAACGCAAGGCAAGGCACTCTGAGGCAAGGCAAGGCTAATGCATGACAGCGCAAGGCTAGGCAATGCACGGAAGGCAAGCAAAGAGTAACGGAAACCAAGGAAGGCAAGGGAAAGCAAGGCAAGGCAAGGGTAACGGAAGGAACGGCACGGCAAGGGGAAACAAGGCTAAGGCACGACAACGCACGGCTAGGCAATGCACGGCAAGGCAAGGAAAGGGTAACGCCAGGCAAGGCACGGTCAGGCAAGGCAAGGCTAATGCACGACAAGGGAAGGCTAGGCAGTGCACGGCAAGGCAAGGAAAGGGTAACGCAAGGCAAGGCACAGTCAGGCGAGGCAAGGCTAAGGCACGACAACACAAGGCTAGGCAATGCACGGAAGGAAAGCGAAGAGTAACGGAAGGCAAGGAAAGCAAGGGAAAGCAAGGGAAGGCAAGGGTAACGGAAGGAACGGCACGGCAAGGGGAAACAAGGCTAAGGCACGACAACACAGGGCTATGCAATGCAGGGTAAGGCAAGGAAAGGGTAACGCAAGGCAAGGCACGGTTTGGGGAGGCAAGTCTAATGCACGACAACGCAAGGCTAGGCAATGCACTGAAAGCAAGCAAAGAGTAACGGAAGGCAAGTAATGCAAGGCAAAGCAAGGCAACGCAAGCAAGGCTATGGCAAGGTGAAAAAAGGCTAAGGCACGACCACGCAAGGCTAGGCAATGCACGGAAGGCAAGCAAAGAGTAACGGAAAGCAAGGAAGGCAAGGCAAAGCAAGGCAACGCAAGCAAGGCTATGGCAAGGTGAAAAAAGGCTAAGACACGACAAGGCAAGGCTAGGCAATGCACGGAAGGCAAGCAAAGAGTAACGGAAGGCAAGGAAGGCAAGGGAAAGCAAGGCAAGGCAATGGTAACGGAAAGAACGGCACGGCAAGGGGAAACAAGGCTAAGGCACGGCAACGCAAGGCTAAGCAATGCACGGCCAGGCAAGGAAAGGGTAACGCAAGGCAAGGCACAGTAATGCAAGGCGAGGCTAATGCACGACAACGCACGGCTAGGCAATGCATGGCAAGGCAAGGAAAGGGTAACGCAAGGCAAGGCACGGTTAGGCGAGGCAAGGCTAAGGCACGACAACGCAAGGCTAGGCAATGCTCGGAAGGCAAGCAAAGAGTAACGGAACGCAAGGAAGGCAAGGGAAAGCAAGGCAAGGCAAGTTTACCGGAAGGAACGGCACGGCAAGGGGAAACAAGGCTAAGGCACGGCAACGCACGGCTAGGCAATGCAGGGCAAGGCCAGGAAATGGTAACGCAAGGCAAGGCACGGTTTGGGGAGGCAAGGCTAATGCACGACAACGCAAGGCTAGGCAGTGCACGGCTAGGCAAGGAAAGAGTAACGGAAGGAAAGGAAGGCAAGGCCAAGCAAGGCAAGGCAAGTGTAACAAAAGGCAAGGCACGGCAAGGGGAAACAAGGCTAAGGAACGGCAACGCACGGCGAGGCAATGCACGGCCAGGCAAGGAAAGGGTAACGCAAGGCAAGGCACGGTAAGGCAAGACGAGGCTAATGCACGGCAACGCACGGCTAGGCAATGCACGGCAAGGCAAGTAAAGGGTAACGCAAGGCAAGGCACGGTTAGGCGAGGCAAGGCTAAGGCACGACAACGCAAGGCTAGGCAATGCACGGAAGGCAAGCAAAGAGTAACGGAAGGCAAGGAAGGCAAGGGAAAGCAGGGAAGGCAAGGGTAACGGAAGGAACGGCACGGCAAGGGGAAACAAGGCTAAGGCACGACAACGCAGGGCTAGGCAATGCAGGGCAAGGCAAGGAAAGGGTAAAGCAAGGCAAGGCACGGTCAGGCGAGGCAAGGGTAATGCACGACAACGCAAGGCTACGCAGTGCACGGCTAGGCAAGGAAAGAGTAACGGAAGGAAAGGAAGGCAAGGCAAAGCAAGGCAAGGCAAGTGTAACAAAAGGCACGGCACGGCAAGGGGAAACAAGGCTAAGGCACGGCAACGCAAGGCTAAGCAATGCACGGCCAGGCAAGGAAAGGGTAACGCAAGGCAAGGCACGGTAAGGCAAGGCGAGGCTAATGCACGACAACGCACGGCTAGGCAATGCACGGCAAGGCAAGGAAAGGGTAACGCAAGGCAAGGCACGGTTTGGGGAGGCAAGGCTAATGCACGACAACGCAAGGCTAGGCAATGCACGGAAGGCAAGCAAAGAGTAACGGAAGGCAAGGAAGGCAAGGCAAAGCAAGGCAACGCAAGCAAGGCTATGGCAAGGTGAAAAAAGGCTAAGACACGACAACGCAAGGCTAGGCAATGCACGGAAGGCAAGCAAAGAGTAACGGAAGGCAAGGAAGGCAAGGGAAAGCAAGGCAAGGGTAACGGAAGGAAGGGCACGGCAAGGGCAAACAAGGCTAAGGCACGACAACGACCGGCTAGGCAATGCACTGCAAGGCAAGGAAAGGGTAACGCAAGGCAAGGCACGGTCATGCGAGGCAAGGCTAAGGCACGACTACGCAAGGCTAGGCAATGCACGGAAGGCAAGCAAAGAGTAACGGAAGGCAAGGAATGCAAGGGAAAGCAGGGGAAGGCAAGGGTAACGAAAGGAACGGCACGGTAAGGGGAAACAAGGATAAGGCACGACAACACAGGGCTAGGCAATGCAGGGCAAGGCAAGGTAAGCTTAACGCAAGGCAAGGCACGGTCAGGCGAGGCAAGGCTAAGGCACGACAACGCAAGGCTAGGCAATGCACGGAAGGCAAGGAAAGAGTAACGGAAGGAAAGGAAGGCAAGGCAAAGCAAGGCAAGGCAAGTGTAACAAAAGGCAAGGCACGGCAAGGGGAAACAAGGCTAAGGAATGGCAACGCACGGCTAGGAAATGCACGGCCAGGCAAGGAAAGTGTAACGCAAGGCAAGGCACGGTAAGGCAAGACAAGGCTAATGCACGACAACGCACGGCTAGGCAATGCACGGCAAGGCAAGGAAAGGGTAACGCAAGGCACGGCACGGTCAGGCGAGGCAAGGCTAATGCACGACAACGCAAGGCTAGGCAATGCACGGAAGGCAAGCAAAGAGTAACGGAAGGCAAGGAAGGCAAGGGAAACCAAGGCAAGGCAAGGATAACGGAAGGAACGGCTCGGCAAGGGGAAACAAGGCTAAGGCAAGGCAACGCAGGGCTAGGCAATGCACGGCAAGGCAAGGAAAGGGTAACGCAAGGCAAGGCACTGTCAGGCGAGGCAAAGCTAATGCACGACATCGCAAGGCTAGGCAGTGCACGGCTAGGCAAGGAAAGAGTAATGGAAGGAAAGGAAGGCAAGGAAAAGCATGGCAAGGCAAGTGTAACAACAGGCACGGCACGGCAAGGGGAAACAAGGCTAAGGCACGACAACGCAAGGCTAGGCAATGCACGGAAGGCAAGCAAAGAGTAACGGAAGGCAAGGAATGCAAAGGAAAGCAGGGGAAGGCAAGGGTAACGAAAGGAACGGCACGGTAAGGGGAAACAAGGCTAAGGCACGACAACACAGGGGTAGGCAATGCAGGGCAAGGCAAGGAAAGGGTAACGCAAGGCAAGGCACGGTTTGGGGAGGCAAGGGTAATGCACGACAACGCAAGGCTAGGCAATGCACGGAAGGCAAGCAAAGAGTAACCGAAGGCAAGGAAGGCAAGGGAAAGCAAGGCAAGGCAAGGGTAACGGAAGGAACGGCACGACAAGGGGAAACAAGGCTAAGGCACGGCAACGCACGGCTAGGCAATGCACGGCCAGGCAAGGAAAGGGTAACGCAAGGCAAGGCACGGTGAGGCAAGGCAAGGCTGATGCACGACAACGCACGGCTAGGCAATGCACGGCAAGGCAAGGAAAGGGTAACGCAAGGCAAGGCACGGTCAGGCGAGGCAAGGCTAAGGCACGACAACGCAAGGCTAGGCAATGCACGGAAGGCAAGCAAAGAGTAACGGAAGGCAAGGAAGGCAAGGGAAAGCAGGGGAAGGGAAGAGTAACGGAAGGAACGGCTCGGCAAGGGGAAACAAGGCTAAGGCACGGTAACGAAGGGCTAGGCAATGCACGGTAAGGCAAGGAAAGGGTAACGCAAGGCAAGGCACGGTCAGGCGAGGCAAGGGTAATGCACGAAAACGCAAGGCTACGCAGTGCACTCCTAGGCAAGGAAAGAGTAACGGAAGGAAAGGAAGGCAAGGCAAAGCAAGGCAAGGCAAGAGTAACAAAAGGCACGGCACGGCAAGGGGAAACAAGGCTAAGGCACGGCAACGCAAGACTAAGCAATGCACGGCCAGGCAAGGAAAGGGTAACGCAAGGCAAGGCACTGTCAGGCGAGGCAAGGCTAAGGCACGACAACGCAATGCTAGGAAATGCACGGAAGGCAAGCAAAGAGTAACGGAAGGCACGGAATGCAAGGCAAAGCAAGGCAAAGCAAGCAAGGCTATGGCAAGGTGAAACAAGGCTAAGGCACCACAACGCACGGCTAGACAATGCACGGCCAGCCAAGGAAAAGGTAACGCAAGGCAAGGCACTCTGAGGCAAGGCAAGGCTAATGCACGACAGCGCAAGGCTAGGCAATGCACGGAAGGCAAGCAAAGAGTAACGGAAACCAAGGAAGGCAAGGGAAAGCAAGGCAAGGCAAAGGTAACGGAAGGAACGGCACGGCAAGGGGAAACAAGGCTAAGGCACGACAACGCACGGCTAGGCAATGCACGGCAAGGCAAGGAAAGGGTAACGCAAGGCACGGCACGGTCAGGCGAGGCAAGGCTAATGCACGACAACGCAAGGCTAGGCACTGCACGGAAGGCAAGCAAAGAGTAACGGAAGGCAAGGAAGGCAAGGGAAACCAAGGCAAGGCAAGGATAACGGAAGGAACGGCTCGGCAAGGGGAAACAAGGCTAAGGCAAGGCAACGCAGGGCTAGGCAATGCACGGCAAGGCAAGGAAAGGGTAACGCAAGGCAAGGCACTGTCAGGCGAGGCAAAGTTAATGCACGACATCGCAAGGCTAGGCAGTGCACGGCTAGGCAAGGAAAGAGTAATGGAAGGAAAGGAAGGCAAGGAAAAGCATGGCAAGGCAAGTGTAACAACAGGCACGGCACGGCAAGGGGAAACAAGGCTAAGGCACGACAACGCAAGGCTAGGCAATGCACGGAAGGCAAGCAAAGAGTAACGGAAGGCAAGGAATGCAAAGGAAAGCAGGGGAAGGCAAGGGTAACGAAAGGAACGACACAGTAAGGGGAAACAAGGCTAAGGCACGACAACACAGGGGTAGGCAATGCAGGGCAAGGCAAGGAAATGGTAACGCAAGGCAAGGCACGGTTTGGGGAGGCAAGGCTAATGCACGACAACGCAAGGCTAGGCAATGCACGGAAGGCAAGCAAGGAGTAACGGAATGCAAAGAAGGCAAGGGAAAGCAAGGCAAGGCAAGGGTAACGGAAGGAACGGCACGACAAGGGGAAACAAGGGTAAGGCACGGCAACGCACGGCTAGGCAATGCACGGCCAGGCAAGGAAAGGGTAACGCAAGGCAAGGCACGGTGAGGCAAGGCAAGGCTGATGCACGACAACGCACGGCTAGGCAATGCACGGCAAGGCAAGGAAAGGGTAACGCAAGGCAAGGCACGGTCAGGCGAGGCAAGGCTAAGGCACGACAACGCAAGGCTAGGCAATGCACGGAAGGCAAGCAAAGAGTAACGGAAGGCAAGGAAGGCAAGGGAAAGCAGGGGAAGGGAAGGGTAACGGAAGGAACGGCTCGGCAAGGGGAAACAAGGCTAAGGCACGGTAACGAAGGGCTAGGCAATGCACGGCAAGGAAAGGAAAGGGTAACGCAAGGCAAGGCACGGTCAGGCGAGGCAAGGGTAATGCACGAAAACGCAAGGCTACGCAGTGCACGGCTAGGCAAGGAAAGAGTAACGGAAGGAAATGAAGGCAAGGCGAAGGCAAGGCAAAGGAAGGCAAGGCAAGTGTAACAAAAGGCACGGCACGGCAAGGGGAAACAAGGCTAAGGCACGACAACGCAATGCTAGGCAATGCACGGAAGGCAAGCAAAGAGTAACGGAAGGCACGGAATGCAAGGCAAAGCAAGGCAAAGCAAGCAAGGCTATGGCAAGGTGAAACAAGGCTAAGGCACAACAACGCACGGCTAGACAATGCACGGCCAGCCAAGGAAAAGGTAACGCAAGGCAAGGCACTCTGAGGAAAGGCAAGGCTAAGGCACGACAACGCAAGGCTAGACAATGCACGAAGGCAAGCAAAGAGTAACGAAAGGCAAGGAAGGCAAGGGAAAGCAGGGGAAGGCAAGGGTAACGGAAGGAACGGCACGGTAAGGGGAAACAAGGCTAAGGCACGACAACGCAGGGCTTGGCAATCCACTGCAAGGTAAGGAAAGGGTAAGGCAAGACAAGGCACTGTCAGGCGAGGCAAAGCTAATGCACGACATCGCAAGGCTAGGCAGTGCACGGCTAGGCAAGGAAAGAGTAATGGAAGGAAAGGAAGGCAAGGAAAAGCATGGCAAGGCAAGTGTAACAACAGGCACGGCACGGCAAGGGGAAACAAGGCTAAGGCACGACAACGCAAGGCTAGGCAATGCACGGAAGGCAAGCAAAGAGTAACGGAAGGCAAGGAATGCAAAGGAAAGCAGGGGAAGGCAAGGGTAACGAGAGGAACGGCACGGTAAGGGGAAACAAGTCTAAGGCACGACAACACAGGCCTAGGCAATGCAGGGCAAGGCAAGGAAAGGGTAACGCAAGGCAAGGCACGGTTTGGGGAGGCAAGGCTAATGCACGACAACGCAAGGCTAGGCAATGCACGGAAGGCAAGCAAAGAGTAACGGAAGGCAAGGAAGGCAAGGGAAAGCAAGGCAAGGCAAGGGTAACGGAAGGAACGGCACGACAAGGGGAAACAAGGCTAAGGCACGGCAACGCACGGCTAGGCAATGCACGGCAAGGCAAGGAAAGGGTAACGAAAGGCAAGGCACGGTGAGGCAAGGCAAGGCTGATGCACGACAAAGCACGGCTAGGCAATGCACGGTAAGGCAAGGAAAGGGTAACGCAAGGCAAGGCACGGTCAGGCGAGGCAAGGCTAAGGCACGACAACGCAAGGCTAGGCAATGCACGGAAGGCAAGCAAAGAGTAACGGAAGGCAAGGAAGGCAAGGGAAAGCAAGGCAAAGCAAGCAAGGCTATGGCAAGGTGAAACAAGGCTAAGGCACCACAACGCACGACTAGGCAATGCACGGCCAGCCAAGGAAAAGGTAACGCAAGGCAAGGCACTCTGAGGCAAGGCAAGGCTAATGCATGACAGCGCAAGGCTAGGCAATGCACGGAAGGCAAGCAAAGAGTAACGGAAACCAAGGAAGGCAAGGGAAAGCAAGGCAAGGCAAGGGTAACGGAAGGAACGGCACGGCAAGGGGAAACAAGGCTAAGGCACGACAACGCACGGCTAGGCAATGCACGGCAAGGCAAGGAAAGGGTAACGCCAGGCAAGGCACGGTCAGGCAAGGCAAGGCTAATGCACGACAAGGGAAGGCTAGGCAGTGCACGGCAAGGCAAGGAAAGGGTAACGCAAGGCAAGGCACAGTCAGGCGAGGCAAGGCTAAGGCACGACAACACAAGGCTAGGCAATGCACGGAAGGAAAGCGAAGAGTAACGGAAGGCAAGGAAAGCAAGGGAAAGCAAGGGAAGGCAAGGGTAACGGAAGGAACGGCACGGCAAGGGGAAACAAGGCTAAGGCACGACAACACAAGGCTATGCAATGCAGGGTAAGGCAAGGAAAGGGTAACGCAAGGCAAGGCACGGTTTGGGGAGGCAAGTCTAATGCACGACAACGCAAGGCTAGGCAATGCACTGAAAGCAAGCAAAGAGTAACGGAAGGCAAGTAATGCAAGGCAAAGCAAGGCAACGCAAGCAAGGCTATGGCAAGGTGAAAAAAGGCTAAGGCACGACCACGCAAGGCTAGGCAATGCACGGAAGGCAAGCAAAGAGTAACGGAAAGCAAGGAAGGCAAGGCAAAGCAAGGCAACGCAAGCAAGGCTATGGCAAGGTGAAAAAAGGCTAAGACACGACAAGGCAAGGCTAGGCAATGCACGGAAGGCAAGCAAAGAGTAACGGAAGGCAAGGAAGGCAAGGGAAAGCAAGGCAAGGCAATGGTAACGGAAAGAACGGCACGGCAAGGGGAAACAAGGCTAAGGCACGGCAACGCAAAGCTAAGCAATGCACGGCCAGGCAAGGAAAGGGTAACGCAAGGCAAGGCACAGTAATGCAAGGCGAGGCTAATGCACGACAACGCACGGCTAGGCAATGCATGGCAAGGCAAGGAAAGGGTAACGCAAGGCAAGGCACGGTTAGGCGAGGCAAGGCTAAGGCACGACAACGCAAGGCTAGGCAATGCTCGGAAGGCAAGCAAAGAGTAACGGAACGCAAGGAAGGCAAGGGAAAGCAAGGCAAGGCAAGTTTACCGGAAGGAACGGCACGGCAAGGGGAAACAAGGCTAAGGCACGGCAACGCACGGCTAGGCAATGCAGGGCAAGGCCAGGAAATGGTAACGCAAGGCAAGGCACGGTTTGGGGAGGCAAGGCTAATGCACGACAACGCAAGGCTAGGCAGTGCACGGCTAGGCAAGGAAAGAGTAACGGAAGGAAAGGAAGGCAAGGCCAAGCAAGGCAAGGCAAGTGTAACAAAAGGCAAGGCACGGCAAGGGGAAACAAGGCTAAGGAACGGCAACGCACGGCGAGGCAATGCACGGCCAGGCAAGGAAAGGGTAACGCAAGGCAAGGCACGGTAAGGCAAGACGAGGCTAATGCACGGCAACGCACGGCTAGGCAATGCACGGCAAGGCAAGGAAAGGGTAACGCAAGGCAAGGCACGGTTAGGCGAGGCAAGGCTAAGGCACGACAACGCAAGGCTAGGCAATGCACGAAAGGCAAGCAAAGAGTAACGGAAGGCAAGGAAGGCAAGGGAAAGCAGGGGAAGGCAAGGGTAACGGAAGGAACGGCACGGTAAGGGGAAACAAGGCTAAGGCACGACAACGCAGGGCTAGGCAATGCACGGGAAGGCAAGGAAAGGGTAAAGCAAGGCAAGGCAAGGTCAGGCGAGGCAAGGGTAATGCACGACAACGCAAGGCTACGCAGTGCACGGCTAGGCAAGGAAAGAGTAACGGAAGGAAAGGAAGGCAAGGCAAAGCAAGGCAAGGCAAGTGTAACAAAAGGCACGGCACGGCAAGGGGAAACAAGGCTAAGGCACGGCAACGCAAGGCTAAGCAATGCACGGCCAGGCAAGGAAAGGGTAACGCAAGGCAAGGCACGGTAAGGCAAGGCGAGGCTAATGCACGACAACGCACGGCTAGGCAATGCACGGCAAGGCAAGGAAAGGGTAACGCAAGGCAAGGCACGGTTTGGGGAGGCAAGGCTAATGCACGACAACGCAAGGCTAGGCAATGCACGGAAGGCAAGTAAAGAGTAACGGAAGGCAAGGAAGGCAAGGCAAAGCAAGGCAACGCAAGCAAGGCTATGGCAAGGTGAAAAAAGGCTAAGACACGACAACGCAAGGCTAGGCAATGCACGGAAGGCAAGCAACGAGTAACGGAAGGCAAGGAAGGCAAGGGAAAGCAAGGCAAGGCAAGGGTAACGGCAGGAACGGCACGGTAATGGGAACCAAAGCTAAGGCACGACAATGCAGGGCTAGGCAATGCACGGCAAGGCAAGGAAAGGGTAACGCAAGGCAAGGCACGGTGAGGCAAGACAAGGCAAATGCACGACAACGCACGGCAGGCAATGCACGGGAAGGCAAGGAAAGGGTACCGCAAGGCAAGGCACGGTCAGGCGAGGCAAGGCTAAGGAACGACAACGCAAGGCTAGGCAATGCACGGAAGGCAAGCAAAGAGTAACGGAAGGCAAGGGAGGCAAGGGAAAGCAAGGCAAAGCAAGCAAGACTATGGCAAGGTGAAAAAAGGCTAAGACACGACAACGCAAGGCTAGGCAATGCACGGAAGGCAAGCAAAGAGTAACGGAAGGCAAGGAAGGCAAGGGAAAGCAAGGCAAAGCAAGCAAGGCTATGGCAAGGTGAAACAAGGCTAAGGCACCACAACGCACGACTAGGCAATGCACGGCCAGCCAAGGAAAAGGTAACGCAAGGCAAGGCACTCTGAGGCAAGGCAAGGCTAATGCATGACAGCGCAAGGCTAGGCAATGCACGGAAGGCAAGCAAAGAGTAACGGAAGGCAAGGAAGGCAACGGAAAGCAAGGCAAGGCAATGGTAACGGAAAGAACGGCACGGCAAGGGGAAACAAGGCTAAGGCACGGCAACGCAAGGCTAAGCAATGCAAGGCCAGGCAAGGAAAGGGTAACGCAAGGCAAGGCACAGTAATGCAAGGCGAGGCTAATGCACGACAACGCACGGCTAGGCAATGCATGGCAAGGCAAGGAAAGGGTAACGCAAGGCAAGGCACGGTGAGGCGAGGCAAGGCTAAGGCACGACAACGCAAGGCTAGGCAATGCACGGAAGGCAAGCAAATAGTAACGGAAGGCAAGGAAGGCAAGGGAAAGCAGGGGAAGGGAAGGGTAACGGAAGGAACGGCTCGGCAAGGGGAAACAAGGCTAAGCACGGTAACGCACGGCTAGGCAATGCAGGGCAAGGCAAGGAAATGGTAACGCAAGTCAAGGCACGGTTTGGGGAGGCAAGGCTAATGCACGACAACGCAAGGCTAGGCAGTGCACGGCTAGGCAAGGAAAGAGTAACGGAAGGAAAGGAAGGCAAGGCAAAGCAAGGCAAGGCAAGTGTAACAAAAGGTAAGGCACGGCAAGGGGAAACAAGGCTAAGGAATGGCAACGCACGGCTAGGCAATGCATGGCCAGGCAAGGAAAGGGTAACGCAAGGCGAGGCACGGTAAGGCTAGACAAGGCTAATGCACGACAACGCACGGCTAGGCAATGCTCGGCAAGGCAAGGAAAGGGTAACGCAAGGCAAGGCACGTTCAGGCGAGGCAAGGCTAATGACGACAACGCAAGGCCAGGCAATGCACGGAAGTCAAGCAAAGAGTAACGGAAGGCAAGGAAGGCAAGGGAAAGCAAGGCAAGGCAAGAGTAACGGAAGGAACGGCTCGGCAAGGGGAAACAAGGCTAAGGCACGGCAACGCAGGGCTAGGCAATGCACGGCAAGGCAAGGAAAGGGTAACGCAAGGCAAGGTACGGTCAGGCGAGGCAAGGGTAATGCACGACAACGCAAGGCTACGCAGTGCACGGCTAGGCAAGGAAAGAGTAACGGAAGGAAATAAAGGCAAGGCAAACAAGGCAAGGCAAGTGTAACAAAAGGCACGGCACGGCAAGGGGAAACAAGGCTAAGGCACGGCAACGCACGGCTAAGCAATGAACGGCCAGGCAAGGAAAGGGTAACGCAAGGCAAGGCACGGTAAGGCAAGGCGAGGCTAATGCACGACAACGCACGGCTAGGCAATTCACGGCAAGGCAAGGAAAGGGTAACGCAAGGCAAGGCACGGTCAGGCGAGGCAAGGCTAATGCACGACAAGGGAAGGCTAGGCAGTGCACGGCAAGGCAAGGAAAGGGTAACGCAAGGCAAGGCACAGTCAGCCGAGGCAAGGCTAAGGCACGACAACGCAAGGCTAGGCAATGAACGGAAGGAAAGCGAAGAGTAACGGAAGGCAAGGAAAGCAAGGGAAAGCAAGGGAAGGAAAGGGTAACGGAAGGAACGGCACGGCAAGGGGAAACAAGGCTAAGGCACGACAACACAGGGCTAGGCAATGCAGGGTAAGGCAAGGAAAGGGTAACGCAAGGCAAGGCACGGTTTGGGGAGGCAAGTCTAATGCACGACAACGCAAGGCTAGGCAATGCACGGAAAGCAAGCAAAGAGTAACGGAAGGCAAGGAATGCAAGGCAAAGCAAGGCAACGCAAGCAAGGCTATGGCAAGGTGAAAAAAGGCTAAGGCACGACCACGCAAGGCTAGGCAATGCACGGAAGGCAAGCAAAGAGTAACGGAAAGCAAGGGAGGCAAGGCAAAGCAAGGCAACGCAAGCAAGGCTATGGCAAGGTGAAAAAAGGCTAAGACACGACAAGGCAAGGCTAGGCAATGCACGGAAGGCAAGCAAAGAGTAACGGAAGGCAAGGAAGGCAACGGAAAGCAAGGCAAGGCAATGGTAACGGAAAGAACGGCACGGCAAGGGGAAACAAGGCTAAGGCACGGCAACGCAAGGCTAAGCAATGCACGGCCAGGCAAGGAAAGGGTAACGCAAGGCAAGGCACAGTAATGCAAGGCGAGGCTAATGCACGACAACGCACGGCTAGGCAATGCATGGCAAGGCAAGGAAAGGGTAACGCAAGGCAAGGCACGGTGAGGCGAGGCAAGGCTAAGGCACAACAACGCAAGGCTAGGCAATGCACGGAAGGCAAGCAAAGAGTAAGGGAAGGCAAGGAAGGCAAGGGAAAGCAGGGGAAGGGAAGGGTAACGGAAGGAACGGCTCGGCAAGGGGAAACAAGGCTAAGCACGGTAACGCACGGCTAGGCAATGCAGGGCAAGGCAAGGAAATGGTAACGCAAGTCAAGGCACGGTTTGGGGAGGCAAGGCTAATGCACGACAACGCAAGGCTAGGCAGTGCACGGCTAGGCAAGGAAAGAGTAACGGAAGGAAAGGAAGGGAAGGCACAGCACGGCAAGGCAAGTGTAACAACAGGCACGGCACGGCAAGGGGAAACTAGGCTAAGGCACGACAACGCAAGGCTAGGCAATGCACGGAAGGCAAGCAAAGAGTAACGGAAGGCAAGGAATGCAAAGGAAAGCAGGGGAAGGCAAGGGTAACGAAAGGAACGGCACGGTAAGGGGAAACAAGGCTAAGGCACGACAACACAGTTCTAGGCAATGCAGGGCAAGGCAAGGAAAGGGTAACGCAAGGCAAGGCACGGTTTGGGGAGGCAAGGCTAATGCACGACAACGCAAGGCTAGGCAATGCACGGAAGGCAAGCAAAGAGTAACGGAAGGCAAGGAAGGCAAGGGAAAGCAAGGCAAGGCAAGGGTAACGGAAGGAACGGCACGGCAAGGGGAAACAAGGCTAAGGCACGGCAACGCAGGGCTAGGCAATGCACGGCAAGGCAAGGAAAGGATAACGCAAGGCAAGGCACGGTGAGGCAAGGCAAGGCTGATGCACGACAACGCACGGCTAGGCAATGCACGGCAAGGCAAGGAAAGGGTAACGCAAGGCAAGGCACGGTCAGGCGAGGCAATGCTAAGGCACGACAACGCAAGGCTAGGCAATGCACGGAAGGCAAGCAAAGAGTAACGGAAGGCAAGGAAGGCAAGGGAAAGCAGGGGAAGTCAAGGGTAACGGAAGGAACGGCACGGTAAGGGGAAACAAGGCTAAGGCACGACAACGCAGGGCTAGGCAATGCACGGCAAGGCAAGGAAAGGGTAACGCAAGGCAAGGTACGGTCAGGCGAGGCAAGGGTAATGCACGACAACGCAAGGCTACGCAGTGCACGGCTAGGCAAGGAAAGAGTAACGGAAGGAAATAAAGGCAAGGCAAACAAGGCAAGGCAAGTGTAACAAAAGGCACGGCACGGCAAGGGGAAACAAGGCTAAGGTACGGCAACGCAAGGCTAAGCAATGAACGCCAGGCAAGGAAAGGGTAACGCAAGGCAAGGCACGGTAAGGCAAGGCGAGGCTAATGCACGAAAACGCACGGCTAGGCAATTCACGGCAAGGCAAGGAAAGGGTAACGCAAGGCAAGGCACGGTCAGGCGAGGGAAGGCTAAGGCACGACTACGCAAGGCTAGGCAATGCACGGAAGGCAAGCAAAGAGTAACGGAAGGCAAGGAATGCAAGGGAAAGCAGGGGAAGGCAAGGGTAACGAAAGGAACGGCACGGCAAGGGGAAACAAGGCTAAGGCACGACAACACAGGGCTAGGCAATGCAGGGCAAGGCAAGAAAGGGTAACGCAAGGCAAGGCACGGTTTGGGGAGGCAAGGCTAATGCACGACAACGCAAGGCTAGGCAATGCACGGAAGGCAAGCAAAGAGTAACGGAAGGCAAGGAATGCAAGGCAAAGCAAGGCAACGCAAGCAAGGCTATGGCAAGGTGAAAAAAGGCTAAGGCACGACCACGCAAGGCTAGGCAATGCACGGAAGGCAAGCAAAGAGTAACGGAAGGCAAGGAATGCAAGGCAAAGCAAGGCAACGCAAGCAAGGCTATGGCAAGGTGAAAAAAGTCTAAGGCACGACCACGCAAGGCTAGGCAATGCAAGGAAGGGAAGCAAAGAGTAACGGAAGGCAAGGAAGGCAAGGCAAAGCAAGGTAACGCAAGCAAGGCTATGGCAAGGTGAAAAAAGGCTAAGACACGACAACGCAAGGCTAGGCAATGCACGGAAGGCAAGCAAAGAGTAACGGAAGGCAAGGAAGGTAAGGGAAAGCAAGGCAAGGGTAACGGAAGGAACGGCACGGCAAGGGCAAACAAGGCTAAGGCACGACAACGAACGGCTAGGCAATGCAGGGCAAGGCAAGGTAAGGGTAACGCAAGGCAAGGCACGGTCAGGCGAGGCAAGGCTAAGGCACGACAACGCAAGGCTAGGCAATGCACGGAAGGCAAGCAAAGAATAACGGAACGCAAGGAAGGCAAGGGAAAGCAAGGCAAGGCAAGGGTAACGGAAGGAACGGCATGGCAAGGGGAAACAAGGCTAAGGCACGACAACACAAGGCTAGGCAATGCAGGGCAAGGCAAGGAAAGGGTAAAGCAAGGCAAGGCACGGTTTGGGGAGGCAAGGCTAATGCACGACAACGCAAGGCTAGGCAATGCACGGAAGGCAAGCAAAGAGTAACGGAAGGCAAGGAATGCAAGGAAAAGCAAGGCAACGCAAGCAAGGCTATGGCAAGGTGAAAAAAGGCTAAGGCACGACCACGCAAGGCTAGGCAATGCATGGAAGGCAAGCAAAGAGTAACGGAAGGCAAGGAATGCAATGCAAAGCAAGGCAACGCAAGCAAGGCTATGGCAAGGTGAAAAAAGGCTAAGGCACGACCACGCAATGCTAGGCAATGCACGGAAGGGAAGCAAAGGGTAACGGAAAGCAAGGAAGGCAAGGCAAAGCAAGGCAACGCAAGCAAGGCTATGGCAAGGTGAAAAAAGGCTAAGCCACGACAACGCAAGGCTAGGCAATGCACGGAAGGCAAGCAAAGAGTAACGGAAGGCAAGGAAGGCAAGGGAAAGCAAGGCAAGGGTAACGGAAGGAAGGGCACGGCAAGGGCAAACAAGGCTAAGGCACGACAACGACCGGCTAGGCAATGCACTGCAAGGCAAGGAAAGGGTAACGCAAGGCAAGGCACGGTCAGGCGAGGCAAGGCTAAGGCACGACTACGCAAGGCTAGGCAATGCACGGAAGGCAAGCAAAGAGTAACGGAAGGCAAGGAATGCAAGGGAAAGCAGGGGAAGGCAAGGGTAACGAAAGGAACGGCACGGTAAGGGGAAACAAGGATAAGGCACGACAACACAGGGCTAGGCAATGCAGGGCAAGGCAAGGTAAGCTTAACGCAAGGCAAGGCACGGTCAGGCGAGGCAAGGCTAAGGCACGACAACGCAAGGCTAGGCAATGCACGGAAGGCAAGGAAAGAGTAACGGAAGGAAAGGAAGGCAAGGCAAAGCAAGGCAAGGCAAGTGTAACAAAAGGCAAGGCACGGCAAGGGGAAACAAGGCTAAGGAATGGCAACGCACGGCTAGGAAATGCACGGCCAGGCAAGGAAAGTGTAACGCAAGGCAAGGCACGGTAAGGCAAGACAAGGCTAATGCACGACAACGCACGGCTAGGCAATGCACGGCAAGGCAAGGAAAGGGTAACGCAAGGCACGGCACGGTCAGGCGAGGCAAGGCTAATGCACGACAACGCAAGGCTAGGCAATGCACGGAAGGCAAGCAAAGAGTAACGGAAGGCAAGGAAGGCAAGGGAAACCAAGGCAAGGCAAGGATAACGGAAGGAACGGCTCGGCAAGGGGAAACAAGGCTAAGGCAAGGCAACGCAGGGCTAGGCAATGCACGGCAAGGCAAGGAAAGGGTAACGCAAGGCAAGGCACTGTCAGGCGAGGCAAAGCTAATGCACGACATCGCAAGGCTAGGCAGTGCACGGCTAGGCAAGGAAAGAGTAATGGAAGGAAAGGAAGGCAAGGAAAAGCATGGCAAGGCAAGTGTAACAACAGGCACGGCACGGCAAGGGGAAACAAGGCTAAGGCACGACAACGCAAGGCTAGGCAATGCACGGAAGGCAAGCAAAGAGTAACGGAAGGCAAGGAATGCAAAGGAAAGCAGGGGAAGGCAAGGGTAACGAAAGGAACGGCACGGTAAGGGGAAACAAGGCTAAGGCACGACAACACAGGGGTAGGCAATGCAGGGCAAGGCAAGGAAAGGGTAACGCAAGGCAAGGCACGGTTTGGGGAGGCAAGGGTAATGCACGACAACGCAAGGCTAGGCAATGCACGGAAGGCAAGCAAAGAGTAACCGAAGGCAAGGAAGGCAAGGGAAAGCAAGGCAAGGCAAGGGAAACGGAAGGAACGGCACGACAAGGGGAAACAAGGCTAAGGCACGGCAACGCACGGCTAGGCAATGCACGGCCAGGCAAGGAAAGGGTAACGCAAGGCAAGGCACGGTGAGGCAAGGCAAGGCTAAGGCACGACAACGCAAGGCTAGGCAATGCACGGAAGGCAAGCAAAGAGTAACGGAAGGCAAGGAAGGCAAGGGAAAGCAGGGGAAGGGAAGAGTAACGGAAGGAACGGCTCGGCAAGGGGAAACAAGGCTAAAGCACGGTAACGAAGGGCTAGGCAATGCACGGTAAGGCAAGGAAAGGGTAACGCAAGGCAAGGCACGGTCAGGCGAGGCAAGGGTAATGCACGAAAACGCAAGGCTACGCAGTGCACTCCTAGGCAAGGAAAGAGTAACGGAAGGAAAGGAAGGCAAGGCAAAGCAAGGCAAGGCAAGAGTAACAAAAGGCACGGCACGGCAAGGGGAAACAAGGCTAAGGCACGGCAACGCAAGACTAAGCAATGCACGGCCAGGCAAGGAAAGGGTAACGCAAGGCAAGGCACTGTCAGGCGAGGCAAGGCTAAGGCACGACAACGCAATGCTAGGAAATGCACGGAAGGCAAGCAAAGAGTAACGGAAGGCACGGAATGCAAGGCAAAGCAAGGCAAAGCAAGCAAGGCTATGGCAAGGTGAAACAAGGCTAAGGCACCACAACGCACGGCTAGACAATGCACGGCCAGCCAAGGAAAAGGTAACGCAAGGCAAGGCACTCTGAGGCAAGGCAAGGCTAATGCACGACAGCGCAAGGCTAGGCAATGCACGGAAGGCAAGCAAAGAGTAACGGAAACCAAGGAAGGCAAGGGAAAGCAAGGCAAGGCAAAGGTAACGGAAGGAACGGCACGGCAAGGGGAAACAAGGCTAAGGCACGACAACGCACGGCTAGGCAATGCACGGCAAGGCAAGGAAAGGGTAACGCAAGGCACGGCACGGTCAGGCGAGGCAAGGCTAATGCACGACAACGCAAGGCTAGGCACTGCACGGAAGGCAAGCAAAGAGTAACGGAAGGCAAGGAAGGCAAGGGAAACCAAGGCAAGGCAAGGATAACGGAAGGAACGGCTCGGCAAGGGGAAACAAGGCTAAGGCAAGGCAACGCAGGGCTAGGCAATGCACGGCAAGGCAAGGAAAGGGTAACGCAAGGCAAGGCACTGTCAGGCGAGGCAAAGTTAATGCACGACATCGCAAGGCTAGGCAGTGCACGGCTAGGCAAGGAAAGAGTAATGGAAGGAAAGGAAGGCAAGGAAAAGCATGGCAAGGCAAGTGTAACAACAGGCACGGCACGGCAAGGGGAAACAAGGCTAAGGCACGACAACGCAAGGCTAGGCAATGCACGGAAGGCAAGCAAAGAGTAACGGAAGGCAAGGAATGCAAAGGAAAGCAGGGGAAGGCAAGGGTAACGAAAGGAACGACACAGTAAGGGGAAACAAGGCTAAGGCACGACAACACAGGGGTAGGCAATGCAGGGCAAGGCAAGGAAATGGTAACGCAAGGCAAGGCACGGTTTGGGGAGGCAAGGCTAATGCACGACAACGCAAGGCTAGGCAATGCACGGAAGGCAAGCAAGGAGTAACGGAATGCAAAGAAGGCAAGGGAAAGCAAGGCAAGGCAAGGGTAACGGAAGGAACGGCACGACAAGGGGAAACAAGGCTAAGGCACGGCAACGCACGGCTAGGCAATGCACGGCCAGGCAAGGAAAGGGTAACGCAAGGCAAGGCACGGTGAGGCAAGGCAAGGCTGATGCACGACAACGCACGGCTAGGCAATGCACGGCAAGGCAAGGAAAGGGTAACGCAAGGCAAGGCACGGTCAGGCGAGGCAAGGCTAAGGCACGACAACGCAAGGCTAGGCAATGCACGGAAGGCAAGCAAAGAGTAACGGAAGGCAAGGAAGGCAAGGGAAAGCAGGGGAAGGGAAGGGTAACGGAAGGAACGGCTCGGCAAGGGGAAACAAGGCTAAGGCACGGTAACGAAGGGCTAGGCAATGCACGGCAAGGCAAGGAAAGGGTAACGCAAGGCAAGGCACGGTCAGGCGAGGCAAGGGTAATGCACGAAAACGCAAGGCTACGCAGTGCACGGCTAGGCAAGGAAAGAGTAACGGAAGGAAATGAAGGCAAGGCAAAGCAAGGCAAGGCAAGTGTAACAAAAGGCACGGCACGGCAAGGGGAAACAAGGCTAAGGCACGACAACGCAATGCTAGGCAATGCACGGAAGGCAAGCAAAGAGTAACGGAAGGCACGGAATGCAAGGCAAAGCAAGGCAAAGCAAGCAAGGCTATGGCAAGGTGAAACAAGGCTAAGGCACAACAACGCACGGCTAGACAATGCACGGCCAGCCAAGGAAAAGGTAACGCAAGGCAAGGCACTCTGAGGAAAGGCAAGGCTAAGGCACGACAACGCAAGGCTAGACAATGCACGAAGGCAAGCAAAGAGTAACGAAAGGCAAGGAAGGCAAGGGAAAGCAGGGGAAGGCAAGGGTAACGGAAGGAACGGCACGGTAAGGGGAAACAAGGCTAAGGCACGACAACGCAGGGCTTGGCAATCCACGGCAAGGTAAGGAAAGGGTAACGCAAGGCAAGGCACTGTCAGGCGAGGCAAAGCTAATGCACGACATCGCAAGGCTAGGCAGTGCACGGCTAGGCAAGGAAAGAGAAATGGAAGGAAAGGAAGGCAAGGAAAAGCATGGCAAGGCAAGTGTAACAACAGGCACGGCACGGCAAGGGGAAACAAGGCTAAGGCACGACAACGCAAGGCTAGGCAATGCACGGAAGGCAAGCAAAGAGTAACGGAAGGCAAGGAATGCAAAGGAAAGCAGGGGAAGGCAAGGGTAACGAGAGGAACGGCACGGTAAGGGGAAACAAGGCTAAGGCACGACAACACAGGCCTAGGCAATGCAGGGCAAGGCAAGGAAAGGGTAACGCAAGGCAAGGCACGGTTTGGGGAGGCAAGGCTAATGCACGACAACGCAAGGCTAGGCAATGCACGGAAGGCAAGCAAAGAGTAACGGAAGGCAAGGAAGGCAAGGGAAAGCAAGGCAAGGCAAGGGTAACGGAAGGAACGGCACGACAAGGGGAAACAAGGCTAAGGCACGGCAACGCACGGCTAGGCAATGCACGGCAAGGCAAGGAAAGGGTAACGAAAGGCAAGGCACGGTGAGGCAAGGCAAGGCTGATGCACGACAAAGCACGGCTAGGCAATGCACGGTAAGGCAAGTAAAGGGTAACGCAAGGCAAGGCACGGTCAGGCGAGGCAAGGCTAAGGCACGACAACGCAAGGCTAGGCAATGCACGGAAGGCAAGCAAAGAGTAACGGAAGGCAAGGAAGGCAAGGGAAAGCAAGGCAAAGCAAGCAAGGCTATGGCAAGGTGAAACAAGGCTAAGGCACCACAACGCACGACTAGGCAATGCACGGCCAGCCAAGGAAAAGGTAACGCAAGGCAAGGCACTCTGAGGCAAGGCAAGGCTAATGCATGACAGCGCAAGGCTAGGCAATGCACGGAAGGCAAGCAAAGAGTAACGGAAACCAAGGAAGGCAAGAGAAAGCAAGGCAAGGCAAGTGTAACGGAAGGAACGGCACGGCAAGGAGAAACAAGGCTAAGGCACGACAACGCACGGCTAGGCAATGCACGGCAAGGCAAGGAAAGGGTAACGCCAGGCAAGGCACGGTCAGGCAAGGCAAGGCTAATGCACGACAAGGGAAGGCTAGGCAGTGCACGGCAAGGCAAGGAAAGGGTAACGCAAGGCAAGGCACAGTCAGGCGAGGCAAGGCTAAGGCACGACAACGCAAGGCTAGGCAATGCACGGAAGGAAAGCGAAGAGTAACGGAAGGCAAGGAAAGCAAGGGAAAGCAACGGAAGGCAAGGGTAACGGAAGGAACGGCACGGCAATGGGAAACAAGGCTAAGGCACGACAACACAGGGCTAGGCAATGCAGGGTAAGGCAAGGAAAGGGTAACGCAAGGCAAGGCACGGTTTGGGGAGGCAAGTCTAATGCACGACAACGCAAGGCTAGGCAATGCACGGAAAGCAAGCAAAGAGTAACGGCAGGCAAGGAATGCAAGGCAAAGCAAGGCAACGCAAGCAAGGCTATGGCAAGGTGAAAAAAGGCTAAGGCACGACCACGCAAGGCTAGGCAATGCACGGAAGGCAAGCAAAGAGTAACGGAAAGCAAGGGAGGCAAGGCAAAGCAAGGCAACGCAAGCAAGGCTATGGCAAGGTGAAAAAAGGCTAAGACACGACAAGGCAAGGCTAGGCAATGCACGGAAGGCAAGCAAAGAGTAACGGAAGGCAAGGAAGGCAACGGAAAGCAAGGCAAGGCAATGGTAACGGAAAGAACGGCACGGCAAGGGGAAACAAGGCTAAGGCACGGCAACGCAAGGCTAAGCAATGCACGGCCAGGCAAGGAAAGGGTAACGCAAGGCAAGGCACAGTAATGTAAGGCGAGGCTAATGCACGACAACGCACGGCTAGGCAATGCATGGCAAGGCAAGGAAAGGGTAACGCAAGGCAAGGCACGGTGAGGCGAGGCAAGGCTAAGGCACAACAACGCAAGGCTAGGCAATGCACGGAAGGCAAGCAAAGAGGAACGGAAGGCAAGGAAGGCAAGGGAAAGCAGGGGAAGGGAAGGGTAACGGAAGGAACGGCTCGGCAAGGGGAAACAAGGCTATGCACGGTAACGCACGGCTAGGCAATGCAGGGCAAGGCAAGGAAATGGTAACGCAAGTCAAGGCACGGTTTGGGGAGGCAAGGCAAATGCACGACAACGCAAGGCTAGGCAGTGCACGGCTAGGCAAGGAAAGAGTAACGGAAGGATAGGAAGGCAAGGCAAAGCAAGGCAAGGCAAGTGTAACAAAAGGTAAGGCACGGCAAGGGGAAACAAGGCTAAGGAATGGCAACGCACGGCTAGGCAATGCACGGCCAGGCAAGGAAAGGGTAACGCAAGGCAAGGCACGGTGAGGCTAGGCAAGGTTAATGCACGACAACGCAAGGCTAGGCAATGCACGAAAATGCAAGGAAAGCTTAAAGCAAAGGAAGGCACGGTCAGGCGAGATAAGGCTAAGGCACGACAACGCAAGGCTAGGCAATGCACGGAAGGCAAGCAAAGAGTAACGGAAGGTAAGGAAGGCAAGGGAAAGCAAGGAAAGGCAATGGTAACGGAAGGAACGGCACGGCAAGGGGAAACAAGGCTAAGGCACGACAATGCACGCTAGGCAATGCACGGCAAGGCAAGCAAAGGGTAACGCAAGGAAAGGCACGGTGAGGCTAGGCAAGGCTAATGCACGAAAACGCAAGGCTAGGCGATGCACGACAATGCAAGGAAAGCTTAAAGCAAAGGAAGGCAAGGTCAGGCGAGATAAGTCTAAGGCACGACAACGCAAGGCTAGGAAATTCAGGGAAGGCAAGCAAAGAGTAACGGAAGGTAAGCAAGGCAAGGAAAAGGAAGGAAAGTCCAGGGTAACGGAAGGAACGGCACGGCAAGGGGAAACAAAGCTAAAGCACGGCAACGCAGGCTAGGCAATGCACGGCAAGGCAAGGAAAGGGTAACGCATGGGAAAGCACGTTCAGGCGAGGCAAGGCTAAGGCACAACAACGCAAGGCTAGGCAATGCACGGAAGGCAAGCAAAGAGTAACGGAAGGTAAGGAAGGCAAGGGAAAGGAAGGAAAGGCAAGTGTAACGGAAGGAACGGCACGGCAAGGGGAAACAAGGCTAAGGCACGACAACGCACGGCTAGGCAATGCACGGCAAGGCAAGGAAAGGGTAACGCATGGGAAAGCACGGTCAGGCGATGCAAGGCTAAGGCATGACAACGCAAGGCTAGGCAATGCACGGAAAGCAAGCAAAGAGTAACGGAACGCAAGGAAGGCATGGGAAAGCAAGGGAAGGCAAGGGTAACGGAAGGAACGGCACGGCAAGGGGAAACAAGGCTAAGGCACGACAACGCACGGCAAGGCAAGGAAAGGGTAACGCAAGGCAAGGCACGGTGAGGCTAGGCAAGGTTAATGCACGACAACGCAAGGCTAGGCAATGCACGACAATGCAAGGAAAGCTTAAAGCAAAGGAAGGCACGGTCAGGGGAGATAAGGCTAAGGCACGACAACGCAAGGCTAGGCAATGCACGGAAGGCAAGCAAAGAGTAACGGAAGGTAAGGAAGGCAAGGGAAAGCAAGGAAAGGCAATGGTAACGGAAGGAACGGCACGGCAATGGGAAACAAGGCTAAGGCACGACAACGCACGCTAGGCAATGCACGGCAAGGCAAGGAAAGGGTAACGCAAGGGAAAGCACGGTCAGGCGAGGCAAGGCTAAGGCACGACAACCCAAGGCTAGGCAATGCACGGAAGGCAAGCAAAGAGTAACGGAAGATAAGGAAGGAAAGGGAAAGCAAAGAAAGGCAAGTGTAACGGCAGGAACGGCACGGCAAGGGGAAACAAGGCTAAGGCACGAAAACGCACGGCTAGGCAATGCACGGCAAGGCAAGCAAAAAGTAACGCAAGGAAAGGCACGGTGAGGCTAGGCAAGGCTAATGCACGAAAACGCAAGGCTAGGCGATGCACGACAATGCAAGGAAAGCTTAAAGCAAAGGAAGGCAAGGTCAGGCGAGATAAGGCTAAGGCACGACAACGCAAGGCTAGGAAATTCAGGGAAGGCAAGCAAAGAGTAACGGAAGGTAAGGAAGGCAAGGGAAAGGAAAGAAAGGCAACTGTAACGGAAGGAACGGCACGGCAAGGGGAAACAAGGCTAAGGCACGACAACGCACGCTAGGCAATGCACGGCAAAGCAAGGAAAGGGTAACGCATGGGAAAGCACGGTCAGGCGAGGCAAGCCTAAGGCATGACAACGCAAGGCTAGGCAATGCACGGAAAGCAAGCAAAGAGTAACGGAACGCAAGGAAGGCAAGGGAAAGCAAGGAAAGGCAAGGGTAACGGAAGGAACTGCACGGCAAGGGGAAACAAGGTTAAGGCACGGCAACACAGGCTGGGCAATGCACGGCAAGGCAAGGAAAGGGTAACGCGTGGGAAAGCACGGTCAGGGGAGGCAAGGCTAAGGCACGACAACGCAAGGCTTGGCAATGCACGGAAGGCAAGCAAAGAGTAACGGAAGGTAAGGAAGGCAAGGGAAAGCAAAGAAAGTCAAGTGTAACGGAAGGAACGGCACGGCAAGGGGAAACAAGGCTAAGGCACGACAACGCACGCTAGGCAATGCACGGCAAGGCAAGGAAAGGGTAACGCATGGGAAAGCACGGTCAGGCGAGGCAAGGCTAAGGAAAGCCAACGCAAGGCTAGGCAATGCACGGAAAGCAAGCAAGGAGTAACGGAATGCAAGGAAGGAAAGGGAAAGCAAGGGAAGGCAAGGGTAACGGAAGGAACGGCACGGCAAGGGGTAACAAGGCTAAGGCACAACAACGCACGGGTAGGAAATGCACGGCAAGGCAAGGAAAGGGTAACGCAAGGCAAGGCACGGTGAGGCTAGGCAAGGTTAATGCACGACAACGCAAGGCTAGGCAATGCACGACAATGCAAGGAAAGCTTAAAGCAAAGGAAGGCACGGTCAGGCGAGATAAGGCTAAGGCACGACAACGCAAGGCTAGGCAATGCACGGAAGGCAAGCAAAGAGTAACGGAAGGTAAGGAAGGCAAGGGAAAGCAAGGAAAGGCAATGGTAACGGAAGGAACGGCACGGCAAGGGGAAACAAGGCTAAGGCACGACAACGCACGCTAGGCAATGCACGGCAAGGCAAGGAAAGGGTAACGCATGGGAAAGCACGGTCAGGCGAGGCAAGGCTAAGGCACGACAACCCAAGGCTAGGCAATGCACGGAAAGCAAGCAAAGAGTAACGGAAGATAAGGAAGGAAAGGGAAAGCAAAGAAAGGCAAGTGTAACGGTAGGAACGGCACGGCAAGGGGAAACAAGGCTAAGGCACGACAACGCACGGCTAGGCAATGCACGGCAAGGCAAGCAAAAAGTAACGCAAGGAAAGGCACGGTGAGGCTAGGCAAGGCTAATCCACGAAAACGCAAGGCTAGGCGATGCACGACAATGCAAGGAAAGCTTAAAGCAAAGGAAGGGAAGGTCAGGCGAGATAAGGCTAAGGCACGACAACGCAAGGCTAGGAAATTCAGGGAAGGCAAGCAAAGAGTAACGGAAGGTAAGGAAGGCAAGGGAAAGCAAAGAAAGGCAAGTGTAACGGAAGGAACGGCACGGCAAGGGGAAACAAGGCTAAGGCACGACAACGCACGCTAGGCAATGCACGGCAAGGCAAGGAAAGGGTAACGCATGGGAAAGCACGGTCAGGCGAGGCAAGGCTAAGGCACGACAACGCAAGGCTAGGCAATGCACGGAAGGCAAGCAAAGAGTAACGGAAGGTAAGGAAGGCAAGGGAAAGCAAGGAAAGGCAAATGTAACGGAAGGAACGGCACGGCAAGGGGAAACAAGGCTAAGGCACGACAACGCACGCTAGGCAATGCACGGCAAGGCAAGGAAAGGGTAACGCATGGGAAAGCACGGTCAGGCGAGGCAAGGCTAAGGCAAGACAACGCAAGGCTAGGCAATGCACGGAAAGCAAGCAAAGAGTAACGGAAGGCAAGGAAGGCAAGGGAAAGCAAGGGAAGGCAAGGGTAACGGAAGGAACGGCACGGCAAGGGGAAACAAGGCTAAGGTACGACAACGCACGCCAGGCAATGCACGGCAAGGCAAGGAAAGGGTAACGCATGGGAAAGCACGGTCAGGCCAGGCAAGGCTAAGGAAAGCCAACGCAAGGCTAGGCAATGCACGGAAAGCAAGCAAGGAGTAACGGAATGCAAGGAAGGAAAGGGAAAGCAAGGGAAGGCAAGGGTAACGGAAGGAACGGCACGGCAAGGGGTAACAAGGCTAAGGTACGACAACACACGGCTAGGAAATGCACGGCAAGGCAAGGAAAGGGTAACGCAAGGCAAGGCACGGTGAGGCTAGGCAAGGTTAATGCACGACAACGCAAGGCTAAGCAATGCACGACAATGCAAGGAAAGCTTAAAGCAAAGGAAGGCACGGTCAGGCGAGATAAGGCTAAGGCACGACAACGCAAGGCTAGGCAATGCACGGAAGGCAAGCAAAGAGTAACGGAAGCTAAGGAAGGCAAGGGAAAGCAAGGAAAGGCAATGGTAACGGAAGGAACGGCACGGCAAGGGGAAACAAGGCTAAGGCACGACAACGCACGCTAGGCAATGCACGGCAAGGGAAGCAAAGGGTAACGCAAGGAAAGGCACGGTGAGGCTAGGCAAGGCTAATGCACGAAAACGCAAGGCTAGGCGATGCACGACAATGCAAGAAAAGCTTAAAGCAAAGGAAGGCAAGGTCAGGCGAGATAAGTCTAAGGCACGACAACGCAAGGCTAGGAAATTCAGGGAAGGCAAGCAAAGAGTAACGGAAGGTAAGCAAGGCAAGGAAAAGCAAGGAAAGGCAAGGGTAACGGAAGGAACTGCACGGCAAGGGGAAACAAGGTTAAGGCACGGCAACGCAGGCTGGGCAATGCACGGCAAGGCAAGGAAAGGGTAACGCATGGGAAAGCACGGTCAGGGGAGGCAAGGCTAAGGCACGACAACGCAAGGCTTGGCAACGCACGGAAGGCAAGCAAAGAGTAACGGAAGGTAAGGAAGGCAAGGGAAAGCAAAGAAAGGCAAGTGTAACGGAAGGAAAGGCACAGCAAGGGGAAACAAGGCTAAGGCACGACAACGCACGCTAGGCAATGCACGGCAAGGCAAGGAAAGGGTAACGCATGGGAAAGCACGGTCAGGCGAGGCAAGGCTAAGGAAAGCCAACGAAAGGCTAGGCAATGCACGGAAAGCTAGCAAGGAGTAACGGAATGCAAGGAAGGAAAGGGAAAGCAAGGGAAGGCAAGGGTAACGAAAGGAACGGCACGGCAAGGGGTAACAAGGCTAAGGCACAACAACACACGGCTAGGAAATGCACGGCAAGGCAAGGAAAGGGTAACGAAAAGGCAAGGCACGGTGAGGCTAGGCAAGGTTAATGCACGACAACGCAAGGCTAGGCAATGCACGACAATGCAAATAAAGCTTAAAGCAAAGGAAGGCACGGTCAGGCGAGATAAGGCTAAGGCACGACAACGCAAGGCTAGGCAATGCACGGAAGGCAAGCAAAGAGTAACGGAAGGTAAGGAAGGCAAGGGAAAGCAAGGAAAGGCAATGGTAACGGAAGGAACGGCACGGCAAGGGGAAACAAGGCTAAGGCACGACAACGCACGCCAGGCAATGCACGGCAAGGCAAGGAAAGGGTAACGCATGGGAAAGCACGGTCAGGCGAGGCAAGGCTAAGGCACGACAACCCAAGGCTAGGCAATGCACGGAAGGCAAGCAAAGAGTAACGGAAGATAAGGAAGGAAAGGGAAAGCAAAGAAAGGCAAGTGTAACGGCAGGAAAGGCACGGCAAGGGGAAACAAGGCTAAGGCACGAAAACGCACGGCTAGGCAATGCACGGCAAGGCAAGCAAAAAGTAACGCAAGGAAAGGCACGGTGAGGCTAGGCAAGGCTAATGCACGAAAACGCAAGGCTAGGCGATGCACGACAATGCAAGGAAAGCTTAAAGCAAAGGAAGGCAAGGTCAGGCGAGATAAGGCTAAGGCACGACAACGCAAGGCTAGGAAATTCAGGGAAGGCAAGCAAAGAGTAACGGAAGGTAAGGAAGGCAAGGGAAAGCAAAGAAAGGCAAGTGTAACGGAAGGAACGGCACGGCAAGGGGAAACAAGGCTAAGGCACGACAACGCACGCTAGGCAATGCACGGCAAGGCAAGGAAAGGGTAACGCATGGGAAAGCACGGTCAGGCGAGGCAAGCCTAAGGCATGACAACGCAAGGCTAGGCAATGCACGGAAAGCAAGCAAAGAGTAACGGAACGCAAGGAAGGCAAGGGAAAGCAAGGGAAGGCAAGGGTAACGGAAGGAACGGCACGGCAAGGGGTAACAAGGCTAAGGCACGACAACGCACGCTAGGCAATGCACGGCAAGGCAAGGAAAGGGTAACGCATGGGAAAGCACGGTCAGGCGAGGCAAGGCTAAGGAAAGCCAACGCAAGGCTAGGCAATGCACGGAAAGCAAGCAAGGAGTAACGGAATGCAAGGAAGGAAAGAGAAAGCAAGGGAAGGCAAGGGTAACGGAAGGAACGGCACGGCAAGGGGAAACAAGGCTAAGGTACGACAACGTACGCTAGGCAATGCACGGCAAGGCAAGGAAAGGGTAACGCATGGGAAAGCACGGTCAGGCGAGGCAAGGCTAAGGAAAGCCAACGCAAGGCTAGGCAATGCACGGAAAGCAAGCAAGGAGTAACGGAATGCAAGGAAGGAAAGTGAAAGCAAGGGAAGGCAAGGGTAACGGAAGGAACGGCACGGCAAGGGGTAACAAGGCTAAGGCACGACAACACACGGCTAGGAAATGCACGGCAAGGCAAGGAAAGGGTAACGCAAGGCAAGGCACGGTGAGGCTAGGCAAGGTTAATGCACGACAACGCAAGGCTAGGCAATGCACGACAATGCAAGGAAAGCTTAAAGCAAAGGAAGGCACGGTCAGGCGAGATAAGGCTAAGGCACGACAACGCAAGGCTAGGCAATGCACGGAAGGCAAGCAAAGAGTAACGGAAGGTAAGGAAGGCAAGGGAAAGCAAGGAAAGGCAATGGTAACGGAAAGAACGGCACGGCAAGGGGAAACAAGGCTAAGGCACGACAACGCACGCTAGGCAATGCACGGCAAGGCAAGTAAAGGGTAACGCAAGGAAAGGCACTGTGAGGCTAGGCAAGGCTAATGCACGAAAACGCAAGGCTAGGCGATGCACGACAATGCAAGGAAAGCTTAAAGCAAAGGAAGGCAAGGTCAGGCGAGATAAGTCTAAGGCACGACAACGCAAGGCTAGGAAATTCAGGGAAGGCAAGCAAAGAGTAACGGAAGGTAAGCAAGGCAAGGAAAAGGAAGGAAAGTCCAGGGTAACGGAAGGAACGGCACGGCAAGGGGAAACAAAGCTAAAGCACGGCAACGCAGGCTAGGCAATGCACGGCAAGGCAAGGAAAGGGTAACGCATGGGAAAGCACGTTCAGGCGAGGCAAGGCTAAGGCACAACAACGCAAGGCTAGGCAATGCACGGAAGGCAAGCAAAGAGTAACGGAAGGTAAGGAAGGCAAGGGAAAGGAAGGAAAGGCAAGTGTAACGGAAGGAACGGCACGGCAAGGGGAAACAAGGCTAAGGCACGACAACGCACGGCTAGGCAATGCACGGCAAGGCAAGGAAAGGGTAACGCATGAGAAAGCACGGTCAGGCGATGCAAGGCTAAGGCATGACAACGCAAGGCTAGGCAATGCACGGAAAGCAAGCAAAGAGTAACGGAACGCAAGGAAGGCATGGGAAAGCAAGGGAAGGCAAGGGTAACGGAAGGAACGGCACGGCAAGGGGTAACAAGGCTAAGGCACGGCAACGCAGGGTTAGGCAATGCACGGCAAGGCAAGGAAATGGTAACGCAGGGGAAGGCACGGTCAGGTGAGGCAAGGATAAGGCACGACAATGCAAGGCTAGGCAATGCACGGAAGGCAAGCTAAGAGTAACGGAAGATAAGGAAGGAAAGGGAAAGCAAAGAAAGGCAAGTGTAACGGCAGGAACGGCACGGCAAGGGGAAACAAGGCTAAGGCACGACAACGCACGGCTAGGCAATGCACGGCAAGGCAAGAAAAAAAGTAACGCAAGGAAAGGCACGGTGAGGCTAGGCAAGACTAATGCACGAAAACGCAAGGCTAGGCGATGTACGACAATGCAAGGAAAGCTTAAAGCAAAGGAAGGCAAGGTCAGGCGAGATAAGGCTAAGGCACGACAACGCAAGGCTAGGAAATTCAGGGAAGGCAAGCAAAGAGTAACGGAAGGTAAGGAAGGCAAGGGAAAGCAAAGAAAGGCAAGTGTAACGGAAGGAACGGCACGGCAAGGGGAAACAAGGCTAAGGCACGACAACGCACGCTAGGCAATGCACGGCAAGGCAAGGAAAGGGTAACGCATGGGAAAGCACGGTCAGGCGAGGCAAGCCTAAGGCATGACAACGCAAGGCTAGGCAATGCACGGAAAGCAAGCAAAGAGTAACGGAAGGCAAGGAAGGCAAGGGAAAGCAAGGGAAGGCAAGGGTAACGGAAGGAACGGCACGGCAAGGGGTAACAAGGCTAAGCTACGACAACGCACGCTAGGCAATGCACGGCAAGGCAAGGAAAGGGTAACGCATGGGAAAGCACGGTCAGGCGATGCAAGGCTAAGGCACGACAACGCAAGGCTAGGCAATGCACGGAAGGCAAGCAAAGAGTAACGGAAGGTAAGGAAGGCAAGGGAAAGCAAGGAAAGGCAAGTGTAACTGAAGGAACGGCACGGCAAGGGGAAACAAGGCTAAGGCACGACAACGCACGCTAGGCAATGCACGGCAAGGCAAGGAAAGGGTAACGCATGGGAAAGCACGGTCAGGCGAGGCAAGGCTAAGGAAAGCCAACGCAAGGCTAGGCAATGCACGGAAAGCAAGCAAGGAGTAACGGAATGCAAGGAAGGAAAGGGAAAGCAAGGGAAGGCAAGGGTAACGGAAGGAAGGGCACGGCAAGGGGAAACAAGGCTAAGGTACGACAACGCACGCCAGGCTATGCACGGCAAGGCAAGGAAAGGGTAACGCATGGGAAAGCACGGTCAGGCGAGGCAAGGCTAAGGAAAGCCAACGCAAGGCTAGGCAATGCACGGAAAGCAAGCAAGGAGTAACGGAATGCAAGGAAGGAAAGGGAAAGCAAGGGAAGGCAAGGGTAACGGAAGGAACGGCACGGCAAGGGGTAACAAGGCTAAGGCACGACAACACACGGCTAGGAAATGCACGGCAAGGCAAGGAAAGGGTAACGCAAGGCAAGGCACGGTGAGGCTAGGCAAGGTTAATGCACGACAACGCAAGGCTAGGCAATGCACGACAATGCAAGGAAAGCTTAAAGCAAAGGAAGGCACGGTCAGGCGAGATAAGGCTAAGGCACGACAACGCAAGGCTAGGCAATGCACGGAAGGCAAGCAAAGAGTAACGGAAGGTAAGGAAGGCAAGGGAAAGCAAGGAAAGGCAATGGTAACGGAAGGAACGGCACGGCAAGGGGAAACAAGGCTAAGGCACGACAACGCACGCTAGGCAATGCACGGCAAGGCAAGGAAAGGGTAACGCATGGGAAAGCACGGTCAGGCGAGGCAAGACTAAGGCATGACAACGCAAGGATAGGCAATGCACGGAAAGCAAGCAAAGAGTAACGGAACGCAAGGAAGGCAAGGGAAAGCAAGGGAAGGCAAGGGTAACGGAAGGAACGGCACGGCAAGGGGTAACAAGGCTAAGGCACGACAACGCACGCTAGGCAATGCACGGCAAGGCAAGGAAAGCGTAACGCATGGGAAAGCACGGTCAGGCGATGCAAGGCTAAGGCACGACAAGGCAAGGCTAGGCAATGCACGGAAGGCAAGCAAAGAGTAACGGAAGGTAAGGAAGGCAAGGGAAAGCAAGGAAAGGCAAGTGTAACGGAAGGAACGGCACGGCAAGGGGAAACAAGGCTAAGGCACGACAACGCACGCTAGGCAATGCACGGCAAGGCAAGGAAAGGGTAACGCATGGGAAAGCACGGTCAGGCGAGGCAAGGCTAAGGCATGACAACGCAAGGCTAGGCAATGCACGGAAAGCAAGCAAAGAGTAACGGAACGCAAGGAAGGCAAGGGAAAGCAAGGGAAGGCAAGGGTAACGGAAGGAACGGCACGGCAAGGGGTAACAAGGCTAAGGCACGACAACGCAGGGCTAGGCAATGCACGGCAAGGCAAGGAAAGGGTAACGCAGGGGAAGGCACGGTCAGGTGAGGCAAGGATAAGGCACGACAATGCAAGGCTAGGCAATGCACGGCAAGGCAAGGAAAGAGTAACGGAAGGAAAGGAAGGCAAGGCAAAGCCAGGCAAGGCAAGTGTAACAAAAGGCACGCCACGCCAAGGGGAATCAAGGCTAAGGCACGACAACGCACGGCTAGGCAATGCACGGCAAGGCAAGGAAAGGGTAACGCATGGGAAAGCACGGTCAGGCCAGGCAAGGCTAAGGCATGACAACGCAAGGCTAGGCAATGCACGGAAAGCAAGCAAAGAGTAACGGAACGCAAGGAAGGCATGGGAAAGCAAGGGAAGGCAAGGGTAACGGAAGGAACGGCACGGCAAGGGGTAACAAGGCTAAGGCACGGCAACGCAGGGTTAGGCAATGCACGGCAAGGCAAGGAAATGGTAACGCAGGGGAAGGCACGGTCAGGTGAGGCAAGGATAAGGCACGACAATGCAAGGCTAGGCAATGCACTGCAAGGCAAGGAAAGAGTAACGGAAGGAAAGGAAGGCAAGTCAAAGCCAGTCAAGGCAAGTGTAACAAAAGGCACGCCACGGCAAGGGGAAACAAGGCTAAGGCACGACAACGCACGGCTAGGCAATGCACGGCAAGGCAAGGAAAGGGTAACGCAAGGCAAGGCACGGTGAGGCTAGGCAAGGCTAATGCACGACAACGCAAGGCTAGACAATGCACGACAATGCAAGGAAACCTTAAAGCAAAGGAAGGCACGGTCAGGCGAGATAAGGCTAAGGCACGACAACGCAAGGCTCGGCAATGCAGGGAAGGGAAGCAAAGAGTAACGGAAGGTAAGCAAGGCAAGGAAAAGCAAAGAAAGGCAAGGGTAACGGAAGGAACTGCACGGCAAGGGGAAACAAGGTTAAGGCACGGCAAGGCAGGCTGGGCAATGCACGGCAAGGCAAGGAAAGGGTAACGCATGGGAAAGCACGGTCAGGCGAGGCAAGGCTAAGGAAAGCCAACGCAAGGCTAGGCAATGCACGGAAAGCAAGCAAGGAGTAACGGAATGCAAGGAAGGAAAGGGAAAGCAAGGGAAGGCAAGGGTAACGGAAGGAACGGCACGGCAAGGGGTAACAAGGCTAAGGCACGACAACACACGGCTAGGAAATGCACGGCAAGGCAAGGAAAGGGTAACGCAAGGCAAGGCACGGTGAGGCTAGGCAAGGTTAATGCACGACAACGCAAGGCTAGGCAATGCACGACAATGCAAGGAAAGCTTAAAGCAAAGGAAGGCACGGTCAGGCGAGATAAGGCCAAGGCACGACAACGCAAGGTTAGGCAATGCACGGAAGGCAAGCAAAGAGTAACGGAAGGTAAGGAAGGCAAGGGAAAGCAAGGAAAGGCAATGGTAACGGAAGGAACGGCACGGCAAGGGGAAACAAGGCTAAGACACGACAACGTACGCTAGGCAATGCACGGCAAGGCAAGGAAAGGGTAACGCATGGGAAAGCACGGTCAGGCGAGGCAAGGCTAAGGCACGACAATCCAAGGCTAGGCAATGCACGGAAGGCAAGCAAAGAGTAACGGAAGATAAGGAAGGAAAGGGAAAGCAAAGAAAGGCAAGTGTAACGGAAGGAACGGCACGGCAAGGGGAAACAAGGCTAAGGCACGCAAAAAGTAACGCAAGGAAAGGCACTGTGAGGCTAGGCAAGGCTAATGCACGAAAACGCAAGGCTAGGCGATGCACGACAATGCAAGGAAAGCTTAAAGCAAAGGAAGGCAAGGTCAGGCGAGATAAGGCTAAGGCACGACAACGCAAGGCTAGGAAATTCAGGGAAGGCAAGCAAAGAGTAACGGAAGGTAAGGAAGGCAAGGGAAAGCAAAGAAAGGCAAGTGTAACGGAAGGAACGGCACGGCAAGGGGAAACAAGGCTAAGGCACGACAACGCACGCTAGGCAATGCACGGCAAGGCAAGGAAAGGGTAACGCATGGGAAAGCACGGTCAGGCGAGGCAAGCCTAAGGCATGACAACGCAAGGCTAGGCAATGCACGGAAAGCAAGCAAAGAGTAACGGAACGCAAGGAAGGCAAGGGAAAGCAAGGGAAGGCAAGGGTAACGGAAGGAACGGCACGGCAAGGGGTAACAAGGCTAAGGCACGACAACGCACGCTAGGCAATGCACGGCAAGGCAAGGAAAGGGTAACGCATGGGAAAGCACGGTCAGGCGATGCAAGGCTAAGGCACGACAACGCAAGGCTAGGCAATGCACGGAAGGCAAGCAAAGAGTAACGGAAGGTAAGGAAGGCAAGGGAAAGCAAGGAAAGGCAAGTGTAACGGAAGGAACGGCACGGCAAGGGGAAACAAGGCTAAGGCACGACAATGCACGCTAGGCAATGCACGGCAAGGCAAGGAAAGGGTAACGCATGGGAAAGCACGGTCAGGCGAGGCAAGGCTAAGGCATGACAACGCAAGGCTAGGCAATGCACGGAAAGCAAGCAAAGAGTAACGGAACGCAAGGAAGGCAAGGGAAAGCAAGGCAAGGCAAGTGTAACAAAAGGCACGCCACGGCAAGGGGAATCAAGGCTAAGGCACGACAACGCACGGCTAGGCAATGCACGGCAAGGCAAGGAAAGGGTAACGCAAGGCAAGGCACGGTGAGGCTAGGCAAGGCTAATGCACGACAACGCAAGGCTAGGCAATGCACGACAATGCAAGGAAAGCTTAAAGCAAAGGAAGGCACGGTCAGGCGAGATAAGGCTAAGGCACGACAACGCAAGGCTAGGCAATGCACGGAAGGCAAGCAAAGAGTAACGGAAGGTAAGGAAGGCAAGGGAAAGCAAAGAAAGGCAAGTGTAACGGAAGGAACGGCACGGCAAGGGGAAACAAGGCTAAGGCACGACAACGCACGCTAGGCAATGCACGGCAAGGCAAGGAAAGGGTAACGCATGGGAAAGCACGGTCAGGCGAGGCAAGCCTAAGGCATGACAACGCAAGGCTAGGCAATGAACGGAAAGCAAGCAAAGAGTAACGGAACGCAAGGAAGGAAAGGGAAAGCAAGGGAAGGCAAGGGTAACGGAAGGAACGGCACGGCAAGGGGTAACAAGGCTAAGGCACGACAACGCAGGGCTAGGCAATGCACGGCAAGGCAAGGAAAGAGTAACGGAAGTAAAGGAAGGCAAGGCAAAGCCAGGCAAGGCAAGTGTAACAAAAGGCACGCTACGGCAAGGGGAAACAAGGGTAAGGCACGACAACACACGGCTTGGAAATGCACGGCAAGGCAAGGAAAGGGTAACGCAAGGCAAGGCACGGTGAGGCTAGGCAAGGCTAATGCACGACAACGCAAGGCTAGGCAATGCACGACAATGCAAGTAAAGCTTAAAGCAAAGGAAGGCACGGTCAGGCGAGATAAGGCTAAGGCACGACAACGCAAGGCTAGGCAATGCACGGAAGGCAAGCAAAGAGTAACGGAAGGTAAGGAAGGCAAGGGAAACCAAAGAAAGGCAAGTGTAACGGGAGGAACGGCACGGCAAGGGGAAACAAGGCTAAGGCACGACAACGCACGCTAGGCAATGCACGGCAAGGCAAGGAAAGGGTAACGCATGGGAAAGCACGGTCAGGCGAGGCAAGGCTAAGGAAAGCCAACGCATGGCTAGGCAATGCACCGAAAGCAAGCAAGGAGTAACGGAATGCAAGAAAGGAAAGGGAAAGCAAGGGAAGGCAAGGGTAACGGAAGGAACGGCACGGCAAGGGGAAACAAGGCTAAGGTACGACAATGCACGCTAGGCAATGCACGGCAAGGCAAGGAAAGGGTAACGCATGGGAAAGCACGGTCAGGCGAGGCAAGGCTAAGGAAAGCCAACGCAAGGCTAGGCAATGCACGGAAAGCAAGCAAGGAGTAACGGAATGCAAGAAAGGAAAGGGAAAGCAAGGGAAGGCAAGGGTAACGGAAGGAACGGCACGGCAAGGGGTAACAAGGCTAAGGCACGACAACACACGGCTAGGAAATGCACGGCAAGGCAAGGAAAGGGTAACGCAAGGCAAGGCACGGTGAGGCTAGGCAAGGTTAATGCACGACAACGCAAGGCTAGGCAATGCACGAAAATGCAAGGAAAGCTTAAAGCAAAGGAAGGCACGGTCAGGCGAAATAAGGCTAAGGCACGACAACGCAAGGCTAGGCAATGCACGGAAGGGAAGCAAAGAGTAACGGAAGGTAAGGAAGGCAAGGGAAAGCAAGGAAAGGCAATGGTAACGGAAGGAACGGCACGGCAAGGGGAAACAAGGCTAAGGCACGACAACGCACGCTAGGCAATGCACGGCAAGGCAAGCAAAGGGTAACGCAAGGAAAGGCACGGTGAGGCTAGGCAAGGCTAATGCACGAAAACGCAAGGCTAGGCGATGCACGACAATGCAAGGAAAGCGTAAAGCAAAGGAAGGCAAGGTCAGGCGAGATAAGTCTAAAGCACGACAACGCAAGGCTAGGAAATTCAGGGAAGGCAAGCAAAGAGTAACGGAAGGTAAGCAAGGCAAGGAAAAGGAAGGAAAGTCCAGGGTAACGGAAGGAACGGCACGGCAAGGGGAAACAAAGCTAAAGCACGGCAACGCAGGCTAGGCAATGCACGGCAAGGCAAGGAAAGGGTAACGCATGGGAAAGCACGTTCAGGCGAGGCAAGGCTAAGGCACAACAACGCAAGGCTAGGCAATGCACGGAAGGCAAGCAAAGAGTAACGGAAGGTAAGGAAGGCAAGGGAAAGGAAGGAAAGGCAAGTGTAACGGAAGGAACGGCACGGCAAGGGGAAACAAGGCTAAGGCACGACAACGCACGGCTAGGCAATGCACGGCAAGGCAAGGAAAGGGTAACGCATGGGAAAGCACGGTCAGGCGATGCAAGGCTAAGGCATGACAACGTAAGGCTACGCAATGCACGGAAAGCAAGCAAAGAGTAACGGAACGCAAGGAAGGCATGGGAAAGAAAGGGAAGGCAAGGGTAACGGAAGGAACGGCACGGCAAGGGGTAACAAGGCTAAGGCACGGCAACGCAGGGTTAGGCAATGCACGGCAAGGCAAGGAAATGGTAACGCAGGGGAAGGCCCGGTCAGGTGAGGCAAGGATAAGGCACGACAATGCAAGGCTAGGCAATGCACGGCAAGGCAAGGAAAGAGTAACGGAAGGAAAGGAAGGCAAGTCAAAGCCAGTCAAGGCAAGTGTAACAAAAGGCACGCCACGGCAAGGGGAAACAAGGCTAAGGCACGACAACGCACGGCTAGGCAATGCACGGCAAGGCAAGGAAAGGGTAACGCAAGGCAAGGCACGGTGAGGCTAGGCAAGGCTAATGCACGACAACGCAAGGCTAGGCAATGCACGACAATGCAAGGAAAGCTTAAAGCAAAGGAAGGCACGGTCAGGCGAGATAAGGCTAAGGCACGACAACGCAAGGCTAGGCAATGCAGGGAAGGCAAGCAAAGAGTAACGGAAGGTAAGGAAGGCAAGGGAAAGCAAAGAAAGGCAAGTGTAACGGAAGGAACGGCACGGCAAGGGGAAACAAGGCTAAGGCACGACAACGCACGCTAGGCAATGCACGGCAAGGCAAGGAAAGGGTAACGCATGGGAAAGCACGGTCAGGCGAGGCAAGGCTAAGGAAAGCCAACGCAAGGCTAGGCAATGCACGGAAAGCAAGCAAGGAGTAACGGAATGCAAGGAAGGAAAGGGAAAGCAAGGGAAGGCAAGGGTAACGGAAGGAACGGCACGGCAAGGGGTAACAAGGCTAAGGCACGACAACACACGGCTAGGAAATGCACGGCAAGGCAAGGAAAGGGTAAAGCAAGGCAAGGCACGGTGAGGCTAGGCAAGGTTAATGCACGACAACGCAAGGCTAGGCAATGCACGACAATGCAAGTAAAGCTTAAAGCAAAGGAAGGCACGGTCAGGCGAGTTAAGGCTAAGGAACGACAACGCAAGGCTAGGCAATGCACGGAAGGCAAGCAAAGAGTAACGGAAGGTAAGGAAGGCAAGGGAAAGCAAGGAAAGGCAATGGTAACGGAGGGAACGGCACGGCAAGGGGAAACAAGGCTAAGGCACGACAACGCACGCTAGGCAATGCACGGCAAGGCAAGGAAAGGGTAACGCATGGGAAAGCACGGTCAGGCGAGGCAAGGCTAAGGCACGACAATCCAAGGCTAGGCAACGCACGGAAGGCAAGCAAAGAGTAACGGAAGATAAGGAAGGAAAGGGAAAGCAAAGAAAGGCAAGTGTAACGGCAGGAACGGCACGGCAAGGGGAAACAAGGCTAAGGCACGACAACGCACGGCTAGGCAATGCACGGCAAGGCAAGCAAAAAGTAACGCAAGGAAAGGCACGGTGAGGCTAGGCAAGGCTAATGCACGAAAACGCAAGGCTAGGCGATGCACGACAATGCAAGGAAAGCTAAAAGCAAAGGAAGGCAAGGTCAGGCGAGATAAGGCTAAGGCACGACAACACAAGGCTAGGCAATGCACGGAAGGGAAGCAAAGAGTAACGGAAGGTAAGGAAGGCAAGGGAAAGCAAGGAAAGGCAATGGTAACGGAAGGAACGGCACGGCAAGGGGAAACAAGGCTAAGGCACGACAACGCAAGCTAGGCAATGCACGGCAAGGCAAGCAAAGGGTAACGCAAGGAAAGGCACGGTGAGGCTAGGCAAGGCTAATGCACGAAAACGCAAGGCTAGGCGATGCACGACAATGCAAGGAAAGCTTAAAGCAAAGGAAGGCAAGGTCAGGAGAGATAAGGCTAAGTCACGACAACGCAAGGCTAGCAAATTCAGGGAAGGCAAGCAAAGAGTAACGGAAGGTAAGCAAGGCAAGGAAAAGGAAGGAAAGTCCAGGGTAACGGAAGGAACGGCACGGCAAGGGGAAACAAAGCTAAAGCACGGCAACGCAGGCTAGGCAATGCACGGCAAGGCAAGGAAAGGGTAACGCATGGGAAAGCACGTTCAGGCGAGGCAAGGCTAAGGCACAACAACGCAAGGCTAGGCAATGCACGGAAGGCAAGCAAAGAGTAACGGAAGGTAAGGAAGGGAAGGGAAAGGAAGGAAAGGCAAGTGTAACGGAAGGAACGGCACGGCAAGGGGAAACAAGGCTAAGGCACGACAACGCACGGCTAGGCAATGCACGGTAAGGCAAGTAAAGGGTAACGCATGGGAAAGCACGGTCAGGCGATGCAAGGCTAAGGCATGACAACGTAAGGCTACGCAATGCACGGAAAGCAAGCAAAGAGTAACGGAACGCAAGGAAGGCATGGGAAAGAAAGGGAAGGCAAGGGTAACGGAAGGAACGGCACGGCAAGGGGTAACAAGGCTAAGGCACGGCAACGCAGGGTTAGGCAATGCACGGCAAGGCAAGGAAATGGTAACGCAGGGGAAGGCCCGGTCAGGTGAGGCAAGGATAAGGCACGACAATGCAAGGCTAGGCAATGCACGGCAAGGCAAGGAAAGAGTAACGGAAGGAAAGGAAGGCAAGTCAAAGCCAGTCAAGGCAAGTGTAACAAAAGGCACGCCACGGCAAGGGGAAACAAGGCTAAGGCACGACAACGCACGGCTAGGCAATGCACGGCAAGGCAAGGAAAGGGTAACGCAAGGCAAGGCACGGTGAGGCTAGGCAAGGCTAATGCACGACAACGCAAGGCTAGGCAATGCACGACAATGCAAGGAAAGCTTAAAGCAAAGGAAGGCAAGGTCAGGCGAGATAAGGCTAAGGCACGACAACGCAAGGCTAGGCAATGCAGCGAAGGGAAGCAAAGAGTAACGGAAGGTAAGCAAGGCAAGGAAAAGCAAGGAAAGGCAAGGGTAACGGAAGGAACTGCACGGCAAGGGGAAACAAGGTTAAGGCACGGCAACGCAGGCTGGGCAATGCACGGCAAGGCAAGGAAAGGGTAACGCATGGGAAAGCACGGTCAGGGGAGGCAAGGCTAAGGCACGACAACGCAAGGCTTGGCAATGCACGGAAGGCAAGCAAAGAGTAACGGAAGGTAAGGAAGGCAAGGGAAAGCAAAGAAAGGCAAGTGTAACGGAAGGAACGGCACGGCAAGGGGAAACAAGGCTAAGGCACGACAACGCACGCTAGGCAATGCACGGCAAGGCAAGGAAAGGGTAACGCATGGGAAAGCACGGTCAGCCGAGGCAAGGCTAAGGAAAGCCAACGCAAGGCTAGGCAATGCACGGAAAGCAAGCAAGGAGTAACGGAATGCAAGGAAGGAAAGGGAAAGCAAGGGAAGGCAAGGGTAACGGAAGGAACGGCACGGCAAGGGGTAACAAGGCTAAGGCACGACAACACACGGCTAGGAAATGCACGGCAAGGCAAGGAAAGGGTAAAGCAAGGCAAGGCACGGTGAGGCTAGGCAAGGTTAATGCACGACAACGCAAGGCTAGGCAATGCACGACAATGCAAGTAAAGCTTAAAGCAAAGGAAGGCACGGTCAGGCGAGATAAGGCTAAGGCACGACAACGCAAGGCTAGGAAATGCACGGAAGGCAAGCAAAGAGTAACGGAAGGTAAGGAAGGCAAGGGAAAGCAAGGAAAGGCAATGGTAACGGAGGGAACGGCACGGCAAGGGGAAACAAGGCTAAGGCACGACAACGCACGCTAGGCAATGCACGGCAAGGCAAGGAAAGGGTAACGCATGGGAAAGCACGGTCAGGCGAGGCAAGGCTAAGGCACGACAACCCAAGGCTAGGCAACGCAAGGAAGGCAAGCAAAGAGTAACGGAAGATAAGGAAGGAAAGGGAAAGCAAAGGAAGGCAAGTGTAACGGCCGGAACGGCACGGCAAGGGGAAACAAGGCTAAGGCACGACAACGCACGGCTAGGCAATGCACGGCAAGGCAAGGAAAAAGTAACGCAAGGAAAGGCACGGTGAGGCTAGGCAAGGCTAATGCACGAAAACGCAAGGCTAGGCGATGCACGACAATGCAAGGAAAGCTTAAAGCAAAGGAAGGCAAGGTCAGGCGAGATAAGGCTAAGGCACGACAACGCAAGGCTAGGAAATTCAGGGAAGGCAAGCAAAGAGTAACGGAAGGTAAGGAAGGCAAGGGAAAGCAAAGAAAGGCAAGTGTAACGGAAGGAACGGCACGGCAAGGGGAAACAAGTCTAAGGCACGACAACGCACGCTAGGCAATGCACGGAAAGGCAAGGAAAGGGTAACGCATGGGAAAGCACGGTCAGGCGAGGCAAGCCTAAGGCATGACAATGCAAGGCTAGGCAATGCACGGAAAGCAAGCAAAGAGTAACGGAACGCAAGGAAGGCAAGGGAAAGCAAGGGAAGGCAAGGGTAACGGAAGGAACGGCACGAAAAGGGGTAACAAGGCTAAGGCACGACAACGCACGCTAGGCAATGCACGGCAAGGCAAGGAAAGGGTAACGCATGGGAAAGCACGGTCAGGCGAGGCAAGGCTAAGGCATGACAACGCAAGGCTAGGAAATTCAGGGAAGGCAAGCAAAGAGTAACGGAAGGTAAGGAAGGCAAGGAAAAGCAAGGAAAGGCAAGGGTAACGGAAGGAACGGCACGGCAAGGGGGAACAAGTCTAAGGCACGACACCGAACGCTAGGCAATGAACGGCAAGGCAAGGAAAGGGTAACGCATGGGAAAGCACGGTCAGGCGATGCAAGGCTAAGGCACGACAACGCAAGGCTAGGCAATGTACGGAAGGCAAGCAAAGAGTAACGGAAGGTAAGGAAGGCAAGGGAAAGCAAGGAAAGGCAAGTGTAACGGAAGGAACGGCACGGCAAGGGGAAACAAGGCTAAGGCACGACAACGCACGCTAGGCAATGCACGGCAAGGCAAGGAAAGGGTAACGCATGGGAAAGCACGGTCCGGCGAGGCAAGGCTAAGGCATGACAACGCAAGGCTAGGCAATGCACGGAAAGCAAGCAAAGTGTAACGGAAGGTAAGGAAGGCAAGGGAAAGGAAAGAAAGGCAAGTGTAACGGAAGGAACGGCACGGCAAGGGGAAACAAGGCTAAGGCACGACAACGCACGGCTAGGCAATGCACGGCAAGGCAAGGAAAGGGTAACGCATGGGAAAGCACGGTCAGGCGATGCAAGGCTAAGGCATGACAACGTAAGGCTAGGCAATGCACGGAAAGCAAGCAAAGAGTAACGGAACGCAAGGAAGGCATGGGAAAGCAAGGGAAGGCAAGGGTAACGGAAGGAACGGCACGGCAAGGGGTAACAAGGCTAAGGCACGGCAACGCAGGGTTAGGCAATGCACGGCAAGGCAAGGAAATGGTAACGCAGGGGAAGGCACGGTCAGGTGAGGCAAGGATAAGGCACGACAATGCAAGGCTAGGCAATGCACGGCAAGGCAAGGAAAGAGTAACGGAAGGAAAGGAAGGCAAGTCAAAGCCAGTCAAGGCAAGTGTAACAAAAGGCACGCCACGGCAAGGGGAAACAAGGCTAAGGCACGACAACGCACGGCTAGGCAATGCACGGCAAGGCAAGGAAAGGGTAACGCAAGGCAAGGCACGGTGAGGCTAGGCAAGGCTAATGCACGACAACGCAAGGCTAGGCAATGCACGACAATGCAAGGAAAGCTTAAAGCAAAGGAAGGCACGGTCAGGCGAGATAAGGCTAAGGCACGACAACGCAAGGCTAGGCAATGCAGGGAAGGGAAGCAAAGAGTAACGGAAGGTAAGCAAGGCAAGGAAAAGCAAGGAAAGGCAAGGGTAACGGAAGGAACTGCACGGCAAGGGGAAACAAGTTTAAGGCACGGCAACGCAGGCTGGGCAATGCACGGCAAGGCAAGGAAAGGGTAACGCATGGGAAAGCACGGTCAGGGGAGGCAAGGCTAAGGCACGACAACGCAAGGCTTGGCAATGCACGGAAGGCAAGCAAAGAGTAACGGAAGGTAAGGAAGGCAAGGGAAAGCAAAGAAAGGCAAGTGTAACGGAAGGAACGGCACGGCAAGGGGAAACAAGGCTAAGGCACGACAACGCACGCTAGGCAATGCACGGCAAGGCAAGGAAAGGGTAACGCATGGGAAGGCACGGTCAGGCGAGGCAAGGCTAAGGAAAGCCAACGCAAGGCTAGGCAATGCACGGAAAGCAAGCAAGGAGTAACGGAATGCAAGGAAGGAAAGGGAAAGCAAGGGAAGGCAAGGGTAACGGAAGGAACGGCACGGCAAGGGGTAACAAGGCTAAGGCACGACAACACACGGCTAGGAAATGCACGGCAAGGCAAGGAAAGGGTAAAGCAAGGCAAGGCACGGTGAGGCTAGGCAAGGTTAATGCACGACAACGCAAGGCTTGGCAATGCACGACAATGCAAGTAAATCTTAAAGCAAAGGAAGGCACGGGCAGGCGAGATAAGGCTAAGGCACGACAACGCAAGGCTAGGCAATGCACGGAAGGCAAGCAAAGAGTAACGGAAGGTAAGGAAGGCAAGGGAAAGCAAGGAAAGGCAATGGTAACGGAGGGAACGGCACGGCAAGGGGAAACAAGGCTAAGGCACGACAACGCACGCTAGGCAATGCACGGCAAGGCAAGGAAAGGGTAACGCATGGGAAAGCACGGTCAGGCGAGGCAAGGCTAAGGCACGACAACCCAAGGCTAGGCAACGCACGGAAGGCAAGCAAAGAGTAACGGAAGATAAGGAAGGAAAGGGAAAGCAAAGAAAGGCAAGTGTAACGGCAGGAACGGCACGGCAAGGGGAAACAAGGCTAAGGCACGACAACGCACGGCTAGGCAATGCACGGCAAGGCAAGCAAAAAGTAACGCAAGGAAAGGCACGGTGAGGCTAGGCAAGGCTAATGCACGAAAACGCAAGGCTAGGCGATGCACGACAATGCAAGGAAAGCTAAAAGCAAAGGAAGGCAAGGTCAGGCGAGATAAGGCTAAGGCACGACATCGCAAGGCTAGGAAATTCAGGGAAGGCAAGCAAAGAGTAACGGAAGGTAAGGAAGGCAAGGGAAAGCAAAGAAATGCAAGTGTAACGGAAGGAACGGCACGGCAAGGGGAAACAAGGCTAAGGCACGACAACGCACGCTAGGCAATGCACGGAAAGGCAAGGAAAGGGTAACGCATGGGAAAGCACGGTCAGGCGAGGCAAGCCTAAGGCATGACAATGCAAGGCTAGGCAATGCACGGAAAGCAAGCAAAGAGTAACGGAACGCAAGGAAGGCAAGGGAAAGCAAGGGAAGGCAAGGGTAACGGAAGGAACGGCACGAAAAGGGGTAACAAGGCTAAGGAACGACAACGCACGCTAGGCAATGCACGGCAAGGCAAGGAAAGGGTAACGCATGGGAAAGCACGGTCAGGCGAGGCAAGGCTAAGGCATGACAACGCAAGGCTAGGAAATTCAGGGAAGGCAAGCAAAGAGTAACGGAAGGTAAGGAAGGCAAGGAAAAGCAAGGAAAGGCAAGGGTAACGGAAGGAACGGCACGGCAAGGGGGAACAAGTCTAAGGCACGACACCGAACTCTAGGCAATGGACGGCAAGGCAAGGAAAGGGTAACGCATGGGAAAGCACGGTCAGGCGATGCAAGGCTAAGGCACGACAACGCAAGGCTAGGCAATGTACGGAAGGCAAGCAAAGAGTAACGGAAGGTAAGGAAGGCAAGGGAAAGCAAGGAAAGGCAAGTGTAACGGAAGGAACGGCACGGCAAGGGGAAACAAGCCTAAGGCACGACAACGCACGCTAGGCAATGCACGGCAAGGCAAGGAAAGGGTAACGCATGGGAAAGCACGGTCCGGCGAGGCAAGGCTAAGGCATGACAACGCAAGCCTAGGCAATGCACGGAAAGCAAGGAAAGAGTAACGGAACGCAAGGAAGGCAAGGGAAAGCAAGGAAAGGCAATGGTAACGGAAGGAACGGCACGGCAAGGGGAAACAAGGCTAAGGCACGACAACGCACGCTAGGCAATGCACGGCAAGACAAGCAAAGGGTAACGCAAGGAAAGGCACGGTGAGGCTAGGCAAGGCTAATGCACGAAAACGCAAGGCTAGGCGATGCACGACAATGCAAGGAAAGCTTAAAGCAAAGGAAGGCAAGGTCAGGCGAGATAAGTCTAAGGCACGACAACGCAAGGCTAGGAAATTCAGGGAAGGCAAGCAAAGAGTAACGGAAGGTAAGCAAGGCAAGGAAAAGGAAGGAAAGTCCAGGGTAACGGAAGGAACGGCACGGCAAGGGGAAACAAAGCTAAAGCACGGCAACGCAGGCTAGGCAATGCACGGCAAGGCAAGGAAATGGTAACGCATGGGAAAGCACGTTCAGGCGAGGCAAGGCTAAGGCACGACAATGCAAGGCTAGGCAATGCACGGCAAGGCAAGGAAAGAGTAACGGAAGGAAAGGAAGGCAAGTCAAAGCCAGTCAAGGCAAGTGTAACAAAAGGCACGCCACGGCAAGGGGAAACAAGGCTAAGGCACGACAACGCACGGCTAGGCAATGCACGGCAAGGCAAGGAAAGGGTAACGCAAGGCAAGGCACGGTGAGGCTAGGCAAGGCTAATGCACGACAACGCAAGGCTAGGCAATGCACGACAATGCAAGGAAAGCTTAAAGCAAAGGAAGGCACGGTCAGGCGAGATAAGGCTAAGGCACGACAATGCAAGGCTAGGCAATGCAGGGAAGGGAAGCAAAGAGTAACGGAAGGTAAGCAAGGCAAGGAAAAGCAAGGAAAGGCAAGGGTAACGGAAGGAACTGCACGGCAAGGGGAAACAAGGTTAAGGCACGGCAACGCAGGCTGGGCAATACACGGCAAGGCAAGGAAAGGGTAACGCATGGGAAAGCACGGTCAGGGGAGGCAAGGCTAAGGCACGACAACGCAAGGCTTGGCAATGCACGGAAGGCAAGCAAAGAGTAACGGAAGGTAAGGAAGGCAAGGGAAAGCAAAGAAAGGCAAGTGTAACGGAAGGAACGGCACGGCAAGGGGAAACAAGGCTAAGGCACGACAACGCACGCTAGGCAATGCACGGCAAGGCAAGGAAAGGGTAACGCATGGGAAAGCACGGTCAGGCGAGGCAAGGCTAAAGAAAGCAAAGCCAACGCAAGGCTAGGCAATGCACGGAAAGCAAGCAAGGAGTAACGGAATGCAAGGAAGGAAAGGGAAAGCAAGGGAAGGCAAGGGTAACGGAAGGAACGGCACGGCAAGGGGTAACAAGGCTAAGGCACGACAACACACGGCTAGGAAATGCACGGCAAGGCAAGGAAAGGGTAAAGCAAGGCAAGGCACGGTGAGGCTAGGCAAGGTTAATGCACGACAACGCAAGGCTAGGCAATGCACGACAATGCAAGGAAAGCTTAAAGCAAAGGAAGGCACGGGCAGGCGAGATAAGGCTAAGGCACGACAACGCAAGGCTAGGCAATGCACGGAAGGCAAGCAAAGAGTAACGGAAGGTAAGGAAGGCAAGGGAAAGCAAGGAAAGGCAATGGTAACGGAAGGAACGGCACGGCAAGGGGAAACAAGGCTAAGGCACGACAACGCACGCTAGGCAATGCACGGCAAGGCAAGGAAAGGGTAACGCATGGGAAAGCACGGTCAGGCGAGGCAAGCCTAAGGCATGACAACGCAAGGCTAGGCAATGCACGGAAAGCAAGCAAAGAGTAACGGAACGCAAGGAAGGCAAGGGAAAGCAAGGGAAGGCAAGGGTAACGGAAGGAACGGCACGGCAAGGGGGAACATGTCTAAGGCACGACACCGAACGCTAGGCAATGAACGGCAAGGCAAGGAAAGGGTAACGCAAGGGAAAGCACGGTCAGGCGATGCAAGGCTAAGGCACGACAACGCAAGGCTAGGCAATGCACGGAAGGCAAGCAAAGAGTAACGGAAGGTAAGGAAGGCAAGGGAAAGCAAGGGAAGGCAAGGGTAACGGAAGGAACGGCACGGCAAGGGGTAAGAAGGCTAAGGCACGACAACGAAGGGCTAGGCAATGCACGGCAAGGCAAGGAAAGGGTAACGCAGGGCAAGGCACGGTCAGGTGAGGCAAGGATAAGGGACGACAATGCAAGGCTAGGCAATGCACGGCAAGGCAAAGAAAGAGTAACGGAAGGAAAGGAAGGCAAGGCAAAGCCAGGCAAGGCAAGTGTAACAAAAGGCACGCCACGGCAAGGGGAATCAAGGCTAACGCACGACAACGCACGGCTAGGCAATGCACGGCAAGGCAAGGAAAGGGTAACGCAAGGCAAGGCACAGTGAGGCTAGGCAAGGCTAATGCATGACAACGCAAGGCTAGGCAATGCACGACAATGCAAGTAAAGCTTAAAGCAAAGGAAGGCACGGTCAGGCGAGATAAGGCTAAGGCACGACAACGCAAGGCTAGGCAATGCACGGAAGGCAAGCAAAGAGTAACGGAAGGTAAGGAAGGCAAGGGAAAGCAAAGAAAGGCAAGTGTAACGGAAGGAACGGCACGGCAAGGGGAAACAAGGCTAAGGCACGACAACGCACGCTAGGCAATGCACGGCAAGGCAAGGAAAGGGTAACGCATGGGAAAGCACGGTCAGTCGAGGCAAGCCTAAGGCATGACAACGCAAGGCTAGGCAATGCACGGAAAGCAAGCAAAGAGTAACGGAACGCAAGGAAGGCAAGGGAAAGCAAGGGAAGGCAAGGGTAACGGAAGGAACGGCACGGCAAGGGGAAACAAGGCTAAGGTACGACAACGCAGGGCTAGGCAATGCACGGCAAGGCAAGGAAAGAGTAACGGAAGGAAAGGAAGGCAAGGCAAATCCAGGCAAGGCAAGTGTAACAAAAGGCACGCAACGGCAAGGGGAACCAAGGCTAAGGCACGACAACACACGGTTAGGAAATGCACGGGTAGGCAAGGAAAGGGTAACGCAAGGCAAGGCACGGTGATGCTAGGCAAGGCTAATGCACGACAACGCAAGGCTAGGCAATGCACGGAAAGCAAGCAAGGAGTAACGGAATGCAAGGAAGGAAAGGGAAAGCAAGGGAAGGCAAGGGTAACGGATGGAACGGCACGGCAAGGGGAAACAAGGCTAAGGTACGACAACGCACGCTAGGCAATGCACGGCAAGGCAAGGAAAGGGTAACGCATGGGAAAGCACGGTCAGGCGAGGCAAGGCTAAGGAAAGCCAACGCAAGGCTAGGCAATGCACGGAAAGCAAGCAAGGAGTAACGGAATGCAAGGAAGGAAAGGGAAAGCAAGGGAAGGCAAGGGTAACGGAAAGAACGGCACGGCAAGGGGTAACAAGGCTAAGGCACGACAACACACGGCTAGGAAATGCACGGCAATGCAAGGAAAGGGTAACGCAAGGCAAGGCACGGTGAGGCTAGGCAAGGTTAATGCACGACAACGCAAGGCTAGGCAATGCACGACAAAGCAAGGAAAGCTTAAAGCAAAGGAAGGCACGGTCAGGCGAGATAAGGCTAAGGCACGACAACGCAAGGCTAGGCAATGCACGGAAGGCAAGCAAAGAGTAACGGAAGGTAAGGAAGGCAAGGGAAAGCAAGGAAAGTCAATGGTAACGGAAGGAACGGCACGGCAAGGGGAAACAAGGCTAAGGCACGACAACGCACGCTAGGCAATGCACGGCAAGGCAAGCAAAGGGTAACGCAAGGAAAGGCACGGTGAGGCTAGGCAAGGCTAATGCACGAAAACGCAAGGCTAGGCGATGCACGACAATGCAAGGAAAGCTTAAAGCAAAGGAAGGCAAGGTCAGGCGAGATAAGTCTAAGGCACGACAACGCAAGGCTAGGAAATTCAGGGAAGGCAAGCAAAGAGTAACGGAAGGTAAGCAAGGCAAGGAAAAGGAAGGAAAGTCCAGGGTAACGGAAGGAACGGCACGGCAAGGGGAAACAAAGCTAAAGCACGGCAACGCAGGCTAGGCAATGCACGGCAAGGCAAGGAAAGGGTAACGCATGGGAAAGCACGTTCAGGCGAGGCAAGGCTAAGGCACAACAACGCAAGGCTAGGCAATGCACGGAAGGCAAGCAAAGAGTAACGGAAGGTAAGGAAGGCAACGGAAAGGAAGGAAAGGCAAGTGTAACGGAAGGAACGGCACGGCAAGGGGAAACAAGGCTAAGGCACGACAACGCACGGCTAGGCAATGCACGGCAAGGCAAGCAAAAAGTAACGCAAGGAAAGGCACGGTGAGGCTAGGCAAGGCTAATGCACGAAAACGCAAGGCTAGGCGATGCACGACAATGCAAGGAAAGCTTAAAGTAAAGGAAGGCAAGGTCAGGCGAGATAAGGCTAAGGCACGACAACGCAAGGCTAGGAAATTCAGGGAAGGCATGCAAAGAGTAACGGAATGTAAGGAAGCCAAGGGAAAGCAAGGAAGGCAAGTGTAACGGAAGGAACGGCACGGCAAGGGGGAACAAGTCTAAGGCACGACAACGCACGCTAGGCAATGCACGGCAAGGCAAGGAAAGGGTAAGGCAGGGGAAGGCACGGTCAGGCGAGGCAAGGCTAAGGAAAGCCAACGCAAGGCTAGGCAATGCACGGAAGGCAAGCAAAGAGTAACGGAAGGGAAGGAAGGCAAGGGAAAGCAGGGGAAGTGAAGGGTAACGGAAGGAACGGCTCGGCAAGGGGAAACAAGGCTAAGGCACGGTAACGAAGGGCTAGGCAATGCACGGCAAGGCAAGGAAAGGGTAACGCAAGGGAAGGCACGGTCAGGCGAGGCAAGGGTAATGCACGAAAACGCAAGGCTACGCAGTGCACGGCTAGGCAAGGAAAGAGTAACGGAAGGAAAGGAAGGCAAGGCAAAGCAAGGCAAGGCAAGTGTAACAAAAGGCACGGCACGGCAAGGGGAAACAAGGCTAAGGCACGGCAACGCAAGACTAAGCAATGCACTGCCAGGCAACGAAGGGGTAACGCAAGGCAAGGCACTATCAGGCGAGGCAAGGCTAAGGCACGACAACGCAAGGCTAGGCAATGCACGGAAGGCAAGCAAAGAGTAACGGAAGGCAAGGAATGCAAGGCAAAGCAAGGCAAAGCAAGCAAGTCTATGGCAAGGTGAAACAAGGCTAAGGCACCACAACGCACGGCTAGACAATGCACGGACAGCCAAGGAAACGGTAACGCAAGGCAAGGCACTCTGAGGCAAGGCAAGGCTAATGCACGACAGCGCAAGGCTAGGCAATGCACGGAAGGCAAGCAAAGAGTAACGGAAACCAAGGAAGGCAAGGGAAAGCAAGGCAAGGCAAGGGTAACGGAAGGAACGGCACGGCAAGGTGAAACAAGGCTAAGGCACGGCAACGCACGGCTAGGCAATGCACGGCAAGGCAAGGAGAAGGTAACGCAAGGCAAGGCACCTTGAGGCAAGGCAAGGCTGATGCAAGACAACGCACGGCTAGGCAATGCACGGCAAGGCAAGGAAAGGGTAACGCAAGGCAAGGCACGGTCAGGCGAGGCAAGGCAAAGGCACGACAACGCAAGGCTAGGCAATGCACGGAAGGCAAGCAAAGAATAACGGAACGCAAGGAAGGCAAGGGAAAGCACGGCAAGGCAAGGGTAACGGAAGGAACGGCACGGCAAGGGGAAACAAGGCTAAGGCACTGCAACGCACGGCTAGGCAATGCACGAAAGGCAAGCAAAGAGTAACGGAAGGCAAGGAAGGCAAGGGAAAGCAGGGGAAGGCAAGGGTAACGGAAGGAACGGCACGGTAAGGTGAAACAAGGCTAAGGCACGACAACGCAGGGCTAGGCAATGCACGGCAAGGCAAGGAAAGGGTAACGCAAGGCAAGGCACGGTCAGGCGAGGCAAGGGTAATGCACGACAACGCAAGGCTACGCAGTACACGGCTAGGCCAGGAAAGAGTAACGGAAGGAAAGGAAGGCAAGGCAAAGCAAGGCAAGGCAAGTGTAACAAAAGGCACGGCACGGCAAGGGGAAACAAGGCTAAGGTACGACAACGCAAGGCTAAGCAATGCACGGCCAGGCAAGGAAAGGGTAACGCAAGGCAAGGCACGGTAAGGCAAGGCGAGGCTAATGCACGACAACGCACGGCTTGGCAATTCACGGCAAGGCAAGGAAAGGGTAACGCAAGGCAAGGCACGGTTAGGCGAGGCAAGGCTAAGGCAAGACAACGCTAGGCTAGGCAATGCACCGAAGGCAAGCAAAGAATAACGGAAGGTAAGGAATGCAAGGCAAAGCAAGGGAACGCTAGCAAGTCTATGGCAAGGTGAAAAAAGGCTAAGGCACGACAACGGAAGGCTAGGCAATGCACGGAAGGCAAGCAAAGAGTAACGGAATGGAAGGAATGCAAGGCAAAGCAAGCAAGGCTATGGCAAGGTGAAACAAGGCTAAGGCACCACAACGCACGGCTAGGCAATGCACGGCCAGCCAAGGAAAAGGTAACGCAAGGCAAGGCACTGTGAGGCAAGGCAAGGCTAATGCACGACAGCGCAAGGCTAGGCAATGCACGGAAGGCAAGCAAAGAGTAACGGAAACCAAGGAAGGCAAGGGAAACCAAGGCAAGGCAAGGGTAACGGAAGTAACGGCACGGCAAGGGGAAACAAGGCTAAGGCACGACAACGCACGGCTAGGCAATGCACGGCAAGGCAAGGAAAGGGTGACGCCAGGCAAGGCACGGCAAGGCAAGGAAAGGGTAACGCAAGGCAAGGCACTGTCAGGCGAGGCAAGGGTAAGGCACGACAAGGCAAGGCTAGGCAATGCACGGAAGGAAAGCAAAGAGTAACGGAAGGCAAGGAAAGCAAGGGAAAGCAAGGCAAGGCAAGGGTAACGGAAGGAACGGCACGGCAAGGGGAAACAAGGCTAAGGCACGACAACACAGGGCTAGGCAATGCAGGGCAAGGCAAGGAAAGGGTAACGCAAGGCAAGGCACGGTTTGGGGAGGCAAGGCTAATGCACGACAACCCAAGGCTAGGCAATGCACGGAAGGCAAGCAAAGAGTAACGGAAGGCAAGGAATGCAAGGCAAAGCAAGGCAACGCAAGCAAGGCTATGGCAAGGTGAAAAAAGGCTAAGGCACGACCACGCAAGGCTAGGCAATGCACGGAAGGCAAGCAAAGAGTAACGGAAGGCAAGTAAGGCAAGGCAAAGCAAGGCAACGCAAGCAAGGCTATGGCAAGGTGAAAAAAGGCTAAGACACGACAACGCAAGGCTAGGCAATGCACGGAAGGCAAGCAAAGAGTAACGGAACGCAAGGAAGGCAAGGGAATGCAAGGCAAGGCAAGGTTAACGGAAGGAACGGCACGGCAAGGGGAAACAAGGCTAAGGCACGGTAACGCACGGCTAGGCAATGCAGGGCAAGGCAAGGAAATGGTAACGCAAGGCAAGGCACGGTTTGGGGAGGTAAGGCTAATGCACGACAACGCAAGGATAGGCAGTGCACGGCTAGGCAAGGAAAGAGTAACGGAAGGAAAGGAAGGCAAGGCAAAGCAAAGCAAGGCAAGTGTAACAAAAGGCAAGGCACGGCAAGGGGAAACAAGGCTAAGGAACGGCAACGCACGGCTAGGCAATGCACGGCCAGGCAAGGAAAGGGTAACGCAAGGCAAGGCACGGTAAGGCAAGACAAGGCTAATGCACGACAACGCACGGCTAGGCAATGCACGGAAGGCAAGCAAAGAGTAACGGAAGGCAAGGAAGGCAAGGGAAAGCAAGGCAAGGCAAGAGTAACGGAAGGAACGGCTCGGCAAGGGGAAACAAGGCTAAGGCACGGCAACGCAGGGCTAGGCAATGCACGGCAAGGCAAGGAAAGGGTAACGCAAGGCAAGGCACTGTCAGGCGAGGCAAAGCTAATGCACGACATCGCAAGGCTAGGCAGAGCACGGCTATGCAAGGAAAGAGTAACGGAAGGAAAGGAAGGGAAGGCACAGCACGGCAAGGCAAGTGTAACAACAGGCACGGCACGGCAAGGGGAAACAAGGCTAAGGCACGACAACGCAAGGCTAGGCAATGCACGGAAGGCAAGCAAAGAGTAACGGAAAGCAAGGAATGCAAAGGAAAGCAGGGGAAGGAAAGGGTAACGAAAGGAACGGCACGGTAAGGGGAAACAAGGCTAAGGCACGACAACACAGTTCTAGGCAATGCAGGGCAAGGCAAGGAAAGGGTAACGCAAGGCAAGGCACGGTTTGGGGAGGCAAGGCTAATGCACGACAACGCAAGGCTAGGCAATGCACGGAAGGCAAGCAAAGAGTAACGGAAGGCAAGGAAGGCAAGGGAAAGCAGGGGAAGGCAAGGGTAACGGAAGGAACGGCACGGTAAGGGGAAACAAGGCTAAGGCACGACAACGCAGGGCTAGGCAATGCACGGCAAGGCAAGGAAAGGGTAACGCAAGGCAAGGCACGGTCAGGCGAGGCAAGGGTAATGCACGACAACGCAAGGCTACGCAGTGCACGGCTAGGCAAGGAAAGAGTAACGGAAGGAAATAAAGGCAAGGCAAACAAGGCAAGGCAAGTGTAACAAAAGGCACGGCACGGCAAGGGGAAACAAGGCTAAGGCACGGCAACGCAAGGCTAAGCAATGAACGGCCAGGCAAGGAAAGGGTAACGGAAGGCAAGGCACGGTAAGGCAAGGCGAGGCTAATGCACGACAACGCACGGCTAGGCAATGCACGGCAAGGCAAGGAAAGGGTAACGCAAGGCAAGGCACGGTCAGGCGAGGCAAGGCTAATGCACGACAACGCAAGGAAAGGCAATGCACGGAAGGCAAGCAAAGAGTAACGGAAGGCAAGGAAGGCAAGGGAAACCAAGGCAAGGCAAAGATAACGGAAGGAACGGCTCGGCAAGGGGAAACAAGGCTAAGGCAAGGCAACGCAGGGCTAGGCAATGCACGGCAAGGCAAGGAAAGGGTAACGGAAGGCAAGGCACTGTCAGGCGAGGCAAAGCTAATGCACGACATCGCAAGGCTAGGCAGTGCACGGCTAGGCAAGTAAAGAGTAATGGAAGGAAAGGAAGGCAAGGAAAAGCATGGCAAGGCAAGTGTAAAAACAGGCACGGCACGGCAAGGGGAAACAAGGCTAAGGCACGACAACGCAAGGCTAGGCAATGCACCGAAGGCAAGCAAAGAGTAACGGAAGGCAAGGAATGCAAAGGAAAGCAGGGGAAGGCAAGGGTAACGAAAGGAACGGCACGGCAAGGGGAAACAAGGCTAAGGCACGACAACACAGGGCTAGGCAATGCAGGGCAAGGCAAGGAAAGGGTAACGCAAGGCAAGGCACGGTTTGGGGAGGCAAGGCTAATGCACGACAACGCAAGGCTAGGCAATGCACGCAAGGCAAGCAAAGAGTAACGGAAGGCAAGGAATGCAAGGCAAAGCAAGGCAAAGCAAGCAAGTCTATGGCAAGGTGAAACAAGGCTAAGGCACCACAACGCACGGCTAGACAATGCACGGCCAGCCAAGGAAAAGGTAAGGCAAGGCAATGCACTCTGAGGCAAGGCAAGGCTAATGCACGACAGCGCAAGGCTAGGCAATGCACGGAAGGCAAGCAAAGAGTAACGGAAGGAAAGGAATGCAATGCAAAGCAAGGCAACGCAAGCAAGGCTATGGCAAGGTGAAAAAAGGCTAAGGCACGACCACGCAAGGCTAGGCAATGCACGGAAGGGAAGCAAAGAGTAACGGAAGGAAAGGAATGCAATGCAAAGCAAGGCAACGCAAGCAAGGCTATGGCAAGGTGAAAAAAGGCTAAGGCACGACCACGCAAGGCTAGGCAATGAACGGAAGGCAAGCAAAGAGTAACGGAAGGCAAGGAAGGCAAGGGAAAGCAAGGCAAGGGTAACGGAAGGAACGGCACGGCAAGGGCAAACAAGGCTAATGCACGAAAACGAACGGCTAGGCAATGCAGGGCAAGGCAAGGTAAGGGTAACGCAAGGCAAGGCACGGTCAGGCGAGGCAAGGCAAAGGCACGACAACGCAAGGCTAGGCAATGCACGGAAGGCAAGCAAAGAATAACGGAACGCAAGGAAGGCAAGGGAAAGCACGGCAAGGCAAGGGTAACGGAAGGAACGGCACGGCAAGGGGAAACAAGGCTAAGGCACTGCAACGCACGGCTAGGCAATGCACGAAAGGCAAGCAAAGAGTAACGGAAGGCAAGGAAGGCAAGGGAAAGCAGGGGAAGGCAAGGGTAACGGAAGGAACGGCACGGTAAGGGGAAACAAGGCTAAGGCACGACAACGCAGGGCTAGGCAATGCACGGCAAGGCAAGGAAAGGGTAACGCAAGGCAAGGCACGGTCAGGCGAGGCAAGGGTAATGCACGACAACGCAAGGCTACGCAGTACACGGCTAGGCCAGGAAAGAGTAACGGAAGGAAAGGAAGGCAAGGCAAAGCAAGGCAAGGCAAGTGTAACAAAAGGCACGGCACGGCAAGGGGAAACAAGGCTAAGGTACGACAACGCAAGGCTAAGCAATGCACGGCCAGGCAAGGAAAGGGTAACGCAAGGCAAGGCACGGTAAGGCAAGGCGAGGCTAATGCACGACAACGCACGGCTTGGCAATGCACGGCAAGGCAAGGAAAGGGTAACGCAAGGCAAGGCACGGTTAGGCGAGGCAAGGCTAAGGCAAGACAACGCTAGGCTAGGCAATGCACCGAAGGCAAGCAAAGAATAACGGAAGGCAAGGAATGCAAGGCAAAGCAAGGCAACGCAAGCAAGTCTATGGCAAGGTGAAAAAAGGCTAAGGCACGACAACGGAAGGCTAGGCAATGCACGGAAGGCAAGCAAAGAGTAACGGAATGGAAGGAATGCAAGGCAAAGCAAGCAAGGCTATGGCAAGGTGAAACAAGGCTAAGGCACCACAACGCACGGCTAGGCAATGCACGGCCAGCCAAGGAAAAGGTAACGCAAGGCAAGGCACTGTGAGGCAAGGCAAGGCTAATGCACGACAGCGCAAGGCTAGGCAATGCACGGAAGGCAAGCAAAGAGTAACGGAAACCAAGGAAGGCAAGGGAAACCAAGGCAAGGCAAGGGTAACGGAAGTAACGGCACGGCAAGGGGAAACAAGGCTAAGGCACGACAACGCACGGCTAGGCAATGCACGGCAAGGCAAGGAAAGGGTGACGCCAGGCAAGGCACGGCAAGGCAAGGAAAGGGTAACGCAAGGCAAGGCACTGTCAGGCGAGGCAAGGGTAAGGCACGACAACGCAAGGCTAGGCAATGCACGGAAGGAAAGCAAAGAGTAACGGAAGGCAAGGAAAGCAAGGGAAAGCAAGGCAAGGCAAGGGTAACGGAAGGAACGGCACGGCAAGGGGAAACAAGGCTAAGGCACGACAACACAGGGCTAGGCAATGCAGGGCAAGGCAAGGAAAGGGTAACGCAAGGCAAGGCACGGTTTGGGGAGGCAAGGCTAATGCACGACAACCCAAGGCTAGGCAATGCACGGAAGGCAAGCAAAGAGTAACGGAAGGCAAGGAATGCAAGGCAAAGCAAGGCAACGCAAGCAAGGCTATGGCAAGGTGAAAAAAGGCTAAGGCACGACCACGCAAGGCTAGGCAATGCACGGAAGGCAAGCAAAGAGTAACGGAAGGCAAGGAAGGCAAGGGAATGCAAGGCAAGGCAAGGTTAACGGAAGGAACGGCACGGCAAGGGGAAACAAGGCTAAGGCACGGTAACGCACGGCTAGGCAATGCAGGGCAAGGCAAGGAAATGGTAACGCAAGGCAAGGCACGGTTTGGGGAGGTAAGGCTAATGCACGACAACGCAAGGATAGGCAGTGCACGGCTAGGCAAGGAAAGAGTAACGGAAGGAAAGGAAGGCAAGGCAAAGCAAAGCAAGGCAAGTGTAACAAAAGGCAAGGCACGGCAAGGGGAAACAAGGCTAAGGAACGGCAACGCACGGCTAGGCAATGCACGGCCAGGCAAGGAAAGGGTAACGCAAGGCAAGGCACGGTAAGGCAAGAGAAGGCTAATGCACGACAACGCACGGCTAGGCAATGCACGGAAGGCAAGCAAAGAGTAACGGAAGGCAAGGAAGGCAAGGGAAAGCAAGGCAAGGCAAGAGTAACGGAAGGAACGGCTCGGCAAGGGGAAACAAGGCTAAGGCACGGCAACGCAGGGCTAGGCAATGCACGGCAAGGCAAGGAAAGGGTAACGGAAGGCAAGGCACTGTCAGGCGAGGCAAAGCTAATGCACGACATCGCAAGGCTAGGCAGAGCACGGCTATGCAAGGAAAGAGTAACGGAAGGAAAGGAAGGGAAGGCACAGCACGGCAAGGCAAGTGTAACAACAGGCACGGCACGGCAAGGGGAAACAAGGCTAAGGCACGACAACGCAAGGCTAGGCAATGCACGGAAGGCAAGCAAAGAGTAACGGAAAGCAAGGAATGCAAAGGAAAGCAGGGGAAGGAAAGGGTAACGAAAGGAACGGCACGGCAAGGGGAAACAAGGCTAAGGCACGACAACACAGTTCTAGGCAATGCAGGGCAAGGCAAGGAAAGGGTAACGCAAGGCAAGGCACGGTTTGGGGAGGCAAGGCTAATGCACGACAACGCAAGGCTAGGCAATGCACGGAAGGCAAGCAAAGAGTAACGGAAGGCAAGGAAGGCAAGGGAAAGCAGGGGAAGGCAAGGGTAACGGAAGGAACGGCACGGTAAGGGGAAACAAGGCTAAGGCACGACAACGCAGGGCTAGGCAATGCACGGCAAGGCAAGGAAAGGGTAACGCAAGGCAAGGCACGGTCAGGCGAGGCAAGGGTAATGCACGACAACGCAAGGCTACGCAGTGCACGGCTAGGCAAGGAAAGAGTAACGGAAGGAAATAAAGGCAAGGCAAACAAGGCAAGGCAAGTGTAACAAAAGGCACGGCACGGCAAGGGGAAACAAGGCTAAGGCACGGCAACGCAAGGCTAAGCAATGAACGGCCAGGCAAGGAAAGGGTAACGGAAGGCAAGGCACGGTAAGGCAAGGCGAGGCTAATGCACGACAACGCACGGCTAGGCAATTCACGGCAAGGCAAGGAAAGTGTAACGCAAGGCAAGGCACGGTCAGGCGAGGGAAGGCTAAGGCACGACTACGCAAGGCTAGGCAATGCACGGAAGGCAAGCAAAGAGTAACGGAAGGCAAGGAATGCAAGGGAAAGCAGGGGAAGGCAAGGGTAACGAAAGGAACGGCACGGCAAGGGGAAACAAGGCTAAGGCACGGCAACGCACGGCTAGGCAATGCACGGCAAGGCAAGGAAAAGGTAACGCAAGACAAGGCACCTTGAGGCAAGGCAAGGCTGATGCACGACAACGCACGGCTAGGCAATGCACGGCAAGGCAAGGAAAGGGTAACGCAAGGCAAGGCACGGTCAGGCGAGGCAAGGCTAAGGCACGACAACGCAAGGCTAGGCAATGCACGGAAGGCAAGAAAAGAGTAACGGAAGGCAAGGAATGCAAGGCAAAGCAAGGCAACGCAAGCAAGGCTATGGCAAGGTGAAAAAAGGCTAAGACACGACAACGCAAGGCTAGGCAATGCACGGAAGGCAAGCAAAGAGTAACGGAAGGCAAGGAAGGCAAGGGAAAGCAAGGCAAAGCAAGCAAGGCTATGGCAAGGTGAAACAAGGCTAAGGCACCACAACGCACGACTAGGCAATGCACGGCCAGCCAAGGAAAAGGTAACGCAAGGCAAGGCACTCTGAGGCAAGGCAAGGCTAATGCATGACAGCGCAAGGCTAGGCAATGCACGGAAGGCAAGCAAAGAGTAACGGAAACCAAGGAAGGCAAGAGAAAGCAAGGCAAGGCAAGGGTAACGGAAGGAACGGCACGGCAAGGGGAAACAAGGCTAAGGCACGACAACGCACGGCTAGGCAATGCACGGCAAGGCAAGGAAAGGGTAACGCCAGGCAAGGCACGGTCAGGCAAGGCAAGGCTAATGCACGACAAGGGAAGGCTAGGCAGTGCACGGCAAGGCAAGGAAAGGGTAACGCAAGGCAAGGCACAGTCAGGCGAGGCAAGGCTAAGGCACGACAACGCAAGGCTAGGCAATGCACGGAAGGAAAGCGAAGAGTAACGGAAGGCAAGGAAAGCAAGGGAAAGCAAGGGAAGGCAAGGGTAACGGAAGGAACGGCACGGCAAGGGGAAACAAGGCTAAGGCACGACAACACAGGGCTAGGCAATGCAGGGTAAGGCAAGGAAAGGGTAACGCAAGGCAAGGCACGGTTTGGGGAGGCAAGTCTAATGCACGACAACGCAAGGCTAGGCAATGCACGGAAAGCAAGCAAACAGTAACGGAAGGCAAGGAATGCAAGGCAAAGCAAGGCAACGCTAGCAAGGCTATGGCAAGGTGAAAAAAGGCTAAGGCACGACCACGCAAGGCTAGGCAATGCACGGAAGGCAAGCAAAGAGTAACGGAAAGCAAGGGAGGCAAGGCAAAGCAAGGCAACGCAAGCAAGGCTATGGCAAGGTGAAAAAAGGCTAAGACACGTCAAGGCAAGGCTAGGCAATGCACGGAAGGCAAGCAAAGAGTAACGGAAGGCAAGGAAGGCAAGGGAAAGCAAGGCAAGGCAATGGTAACGGAAAGAACGGCACGGCAAGGGGAAACAAGGCTAAGGCACGGCAACGCAAGGCTAAGCAATGCACGGCCAGGGAAGGAAAGGGTAACGCAAGGCAAGGCACAGTAATGCAAGGCGAGGCTAATGCACGACAACGCACGGCTAGGCAATGCATGGCAAGGCAAGGAAAGGGTAACGCAAGGCAAGGCACGGTGAGGCGAGGCAAGGCTAAGGCACGACAACGCAAGGCTAGGCAATGCACGGAAGGCAAGCAAAGAGTAACGGAAGGCAAGGAAGGCAAGGGAAAGCAGGGGAAGGGAAGGGTAACGGAAGGAACGGCTCGGCAAGGGGAAACAAGGCTAAGCACGGTAACGCACAGCTAGGCAATGCAGGGCAAGGCAAGGAAATGGTAACGCAAGTCAAGGCACGGTTTGGGGAGGCAAGGCTAATGCACGACAACGCAAGGCTAGGCAGTGCACGGCTAGGCAAGGAAAGAGTAACGGAAGGAAAGGAAGGCAAGGCAAAGCAAGGCAAGGCAAGTGTAACAAAAGGTAAGGCACGGCAAGGGGAAACAAGGCTAAGGAATGGCAACGCACGGCTAGGCAATGCACGGCCAGGCAAGGAAAGGGTAACGCAAGGCGAGGCACGGTAAGGCTAGACAAGGCTAATGCACGAAAACGCACGGCTAGGCAATGCTCGGCAAGGCAAGGAAAGGGTAACGCAAGGCAAGGCACGGTCAGGCGAGGCAAGGCTAATGACGACAACGCAAGGCTAGGCAATGCACGGAAGGCAAGCAAAGAGTAACGGAAGGCAAGGAAGGCAAGGGAAAGCAAGGCAAGGCAAGAGTAACGGAAGGAACGGCTCGGCAAGGGGAAACAAGGCTAAGGCACGGCAACGCAGGGCTAGGCAATGCACGGCAAGGCAAGGAAAGGGTAACGCGAGGCAAGGCACTGTCAGGCGAGGCAAAGCTAATGCACGACATCGCAAGGCTAGGCAGAGCACGGCAATGCAAGGAAAGAGTAACGGAAGGAAAGGAAGGGAAGGCACAGCACGGCAAGGCAAGTGTAACAACAGGCACGGCACGGCAAGGGGAAACAAGGCTAAGGCACGACAACGGAAGGCTAGGCAATGCACGGAAGGCAAGCAAAGAGTAACGGAAGCAAGGAATGCAAAGGAAAGCAGGGGAAGGCAAGGGTAACGAAAGGAACGGCACGGTAAGGGGAAACAAGGCTAAGGCACGACAACACAGTTCTAGGCAATGCAGGGCAAGGCAAGGAAAGGGTAACGCAAGGCAAGGCACGGTTTGGGGAGGCAAGGCTAATGCACGACAACGCAAGGCTAGGCAATGCACGGAAGGCAAGCAAAGAGTAACGGAAGGCAAGGAAGGCAAGGGAAAGCAGGGGAAGGCAAGGGTAACGGAAGGAACAGCACGGTAAGGGGAAACAAGGCTAAGGCACGACAACGCAGGGCTAGGCAATGCACGGCAAGGCAAGGAAAGGGTAACGCAAGGCAAGGCACGGTCAGGCGAGGCAAGGGTAATGCACGACAACGCAAGGCTACGCAGTGCACGGCTAGGCAAGGAAAGAGTAACGGAAGGAAATAAAGGCAAGGCAAACAAGGCAAGGGAAGTGTAACAAAAGGCACGGCACGGCAAGGGGAAACAAGGCTAAGGCACGGCAACGCAAGGCTAAGCAATGAACGGCCAGGCAAGGAAAGGGTAACGGAAGGCAAGGCACGGTAAGGCAAGGGGAGGCTAATGCACGACAACGCACGGCTAGGCAATTCACGGCAAGGCAAGGAAAGGGTAACGCAAGGCAAGGCACGGTCAGGCGAGGGAAGGCTAAGGAACGACTACGCAAGGCTAGGCAATGCACGAAAGGCAAGCAAAGAATAACGGAAGGCAAGGAATGCAAGGCAAAGCAAGGCAACGCAAGCAAGTCTATGGCAAGGTGAAAAAAGGCTAAGGCACGACAACGGAAGGCTAGGCAATGCACGGAAGGCAAGCAAAGAGTAACGGAATGGAAGGAATGCAAGGCAAAGCAAGCAAGGCTATGGCAAGGTGAAACAAGGCTAAGGCACCACAACGCACGGCTAGGCAATGCACGGCCAGCCAAGGAAAAGGTAACGCAAGGCAAGGCACTGTGAGGCAAGGCAAGGCTAATGCACGACAGCGCAAGGCTAGGCAATGCACGGAAGGCAAGCAAAGAGTAACGGAAACCAAGGAAGGCAAGGGAAACCAAGGCAAGGCAAGGGTAACGGAAGTAACGGCACGGCAAGGGGAAACAAGGCTAAGGCACGACAACGCACGGCTAGGCAATGCACGGCAAGGCAAGGAAAGGGTGACGCCAGGCAAGGCACGGCAAGGCAAGGAAAGGGTAACGCAAGGCAAGGCACTGTCAGGCGAGGCAAGGGTAAGGCACGACAACGCAAGGCTAGGCAATGCACGGAAGGAAAGCAAAGAGTAACGGAAGGCAAGGAAAGCAAGGGAAAGCAAGGCAAGGCAAGGGTAACGGAAGGAACGGCACGGCAAGGGGAAACAAGGCTAAGGCACGACAACACAGGGCTAGGCAATGCAGGGCAAGGCAAGGAAAGGGTAACGCAAGGCAAGGCACGGTTTGGGGAGGCAAGGCTAATGCACGACAACCCAAGGCTAGGCAATGCACGGAAGGCAAGCAAAGAGTAACGGAAGGCAAGGAATGCAAGGCAAAGCAAGGCAACGCAAGCAAGGCTATGGCAAGGTGAAAAAAGGCTAAGGCACGACCACGCAAGGCTAGGCAATGCACGGAAGGCAAGCAAAGAGTAACGGAAGGCAAGTAAGGCAAGGCAAAGCAAGGCAACGCAAGCAAGGCTATGGCAAGGTGAAAAAAGGCTAAGACACGACAACGCAAGGCTAGGCAATGCACGGAAGGCAAGCAAAGAGTAACGGAACGCAAGGAAGGCAAGGGAATGCAAGGCAAGGCAAGGTTAACGGAAGGAACGGCACGGCAAGGGGAAACAAGGCTAAGGCACGGTAACGCACGGCTAGGCAATGCAGGGCAAGGCAAGGAAATGGTAACGCAAGGCAAGGCACGGTTTGGGGAGGTAAGGCTAATGCACGACAACGCAAGGATAGGCAGTGCACGGCTAGGCAAGGAAAGAGTAACGGAAGGAAAGGAAGGCAAGGCAAAGCAAAGCAAGGCAAGTGTAACAAAAGGCAAGGCACGGCAAGGGGAAACAAGGCTAAGGAACGGCAACGCACGGCTAGGCAATGCACGGCCAGGCAAGGAAAGGGTAACGCAAGGCAAGGCACGGTAAGGCAAGACAAGGCTAATGCACGACAACGCACGGCTAGGCAATGCACGGAAGGCAAGCAAAGAGTAACGGAAGGCAAGGAAGGCAAGGGAAAGCAAGGCAAGGCAAGAGTAACGGAAGGAACGGCTCGGCAAGGGGAAACAAGGCTAAGGCACGGCAACGCAGGGCTAGGCAATGCACGGCAAGGCAAGGAAAGGGTAACGCAAGGCAAGGCACTGTCAGGCGAGGCAAAGCTAATGCACGACATCGCAAGGCTAGGCAGAGCACGGCTATGCAAGGAAAGAGTAACGGAAGGAAAGGAAGGGAAGGCACAGCACGGCAAGGCAAGTGTAACAACAGGCACGGCACGGCAAGGGGAAACAAGGCTAAGGCACGACAACGCAAGGCTAGGCAATGCACGGAAGGCAAGCAAAGAGTAACGGAAAGCAAGGAATGCAAAGGAAAGCAGGGGAAGGAAAGGGTAACGGATGGAACGGCACGGTAAGGGGAAACAAGGCTAAGGCACGACAACACAGTTCTAGGCAATGCAGGGCAAGGCAAGGAAAGGGTAACGCAAGGCAAGGCACGGTTTGGGGAGGCAAGGCTAATGCACGACAACGCAAGGCTAGGCAATGCACGGAAGGCAAGCAAAGAGTAACGGAAGGCAAGGAAGGCAAGGGAAAGCAGGGGAAGGCAAGGGTAACGGAAGGAACTGCACGGTAAGGGGAAACAAGGCTAAGGCACGACAACGCAGGGCTAGGCAATGCACGGCAAGGCAAGGAAAGGGTAACGCAAGGCAAGGCACGGTCAGGCGAGGCAAGGGTAATGCACGACAACGCAAGGCTACGCAGTGCACGGCTAGGCAAGGAAAGAGTAACGGAAGGAAATAAAGGCAAGGCAAACAAGGCAAGGCAAGTGTAACAAAAGGCACGGCACGGCAAGGGGAAACAAGGCTAAGGCACGGCAACGCAAGGCTAAGCAATGAACGGCCAGGCAAGGAAAGGGTAACGGAAGGCAAGGCACGGTAAGGCAAGGCGAGGCTAATGCACGACAACGCACGGCTAGGCAATTCACGGCAAGGCAAGGAAAGGGTAACGCAAGGCAAGGCACGGTCAGGCGAGGGAAGGCTAAGGCACGACTACGCAAGGCTAGGCAATGCACGGAAGGCAAGCAAAGAGTAACGGAAGGCAAGGAATGCAAGGGAAAGCAGGGGAAGGCAAGGGTAACGAAAGGAATGGCACGGCAAGGGGAAACAAGGCTAAGGCACGGCAACGCACGGCTAGGCAATGCACGGCAAGGCAAGGAAAGGGTAACGCAAGGCAAGGCACCTTGAGGCAAGGCAAGGCTGATGCACGACAACGCACGGCTAGGCAATGCACGGCAAGGCAAGGAAAGGGTAACGCAAGGCAAGGCACGGTCAGGCGAGGCAAGGCTAAGGCACGACAACGCAAGGCTAGGCAATGCACGAAAGGCAAGCAAAGAGTAACGGAAGGCAAGGAAGGCAAGGGAAAGCAGGGGAAGGCAAGGGTAACGGAAGGAACGGCACGGTAAGGGGAAACAAGGCTAAGGCACGACAACGCAGGGCTAGGCAATGCACGGGAAGGCAAGGAAAGGGTAACGCAAGGCTAGGCAAGGTCAGGCGAGGCAAGGGTAATGCACGACAACGCAAGGCTACGCAGTGCACGGCTAGGCAAGGAAAGAGTAACGGAAGGAAAGGAAGGCAAGGCAAAGCAAGGCAAGGCAAGTGTAACAAAAGGCACGGCACGGCAAGGGGAAACAAGGCTAAGGCACGGCAACGCAAGGCTAAGCAATGCACGGCCAGGCAAGGAAAGGGTAACGCAAGGCAAGGCACGGTAAGGCAAGGCGAGGCTAATGCACGACAACGCACGGCTAGGCAATGCACGGCAAGGCAAGGAAAGGGTAACGCAAGGCAAGGCACGGTTTGGGGAGGCAAGGCTAATGCACGACAACGCAAGGCTAGGCAATGCACGGAAGGCAAGTAAAGAGTAACGGAAGGCAAGGAATGCAAGGCAAAGCAAGGCAACGCAAGCAAGGCTATGGCAAGGTGAAAAAAGGCTAAGGCACGACCACGCAAGGCTAGGCAATACACGGAAGGGAAGCAAAGAGTAACGGAAGGCAAGGAAGGCAAGGCAAAGCAAGGCAACGCAAGCAAGGCTATGGCAAGGTGAAAAAAGGCTAAGACACGACAACGCAAGGCTAGGCAATGCACGGAAGGCAAGCAAAGAGTAACGGAAGGCAAGGAAGGCAAGGGAAAGCAAGGCAAAGCAAGCAAGGCTATGGCAAGGTGAAACAAGGCTAAGGCACCACAACGCACGACTAGGCAATGCACGGCCAGCCAAGGAAAAGGTAACGCAAGGCAAGGCACTCTGAGGCAAGGCAAGGCTAATGCATGACAGCGCAAGGCTAGGCAATGCACGGAAGGCAAGCAAAGAGTAACGGAAACCAAGGAAGGCAAGAGAAAGCAAGGCAAGGCAAGGGTAACGGAAGGAACGGCACGGCAAGGGGAAACAAGGCTAAGGCACGACAACGCACGGCTAGGCAATGCACAGCAAGGCAAGGAAAGGGTAACGCCAGGCAAGGCACGGTCAGGCAAGGCAAGGCTAATGCACGACAAGGGAAGGCTAGGCAGTGCACGGCAAGGCAAGGAAAGGGTACCGCAAGGCAAGGCACAGTCAGGCGAGGCAAGGCTAAGGCACGACAACGCAAGGCTAGGCAATGCACGGAAGGAAAGCGAAGAGTAACGGAAGGCAAGGAAAGCAAGGGAAAGCAAGGGAAGGCAAGGGTAACGGAAGGAACGGCACGGCAAGGGGAAACAAGGCTAAGGCACGACAACACAGGGCTAGGCAATGCAGGGTAAGGCAAGGAAAGGGTAACGCAAGGCAAGGCACGGTTTGGGGAGGCAAGTCTAATGCACGACAACGCAAGGCTAGGCAATGCACGGAAAGCAAGCAAACAGTAACGGAAGGCAAGGAATGCAAGGCAAAGCAAGGCAACGCAAGCAAGGCTATGGCAAGGTGAAAAAAGGCTAAGGCACGAACACGCAAGGCTAGGCAATGCACGGAAGGCAAGCAAAGAGTAACGGAAAGCAAGGGAGGCAAGGCAAAGCAAGGCAACGCAAGCAAGGCTATGGCAAGGTGAAAAAAGGCTAAGACACGTCAAGGCAAGGCTAGGCAATGCACGGAAGGCAAGCAAAGAGTAACGGAAGGCAAGGAAGGCAAGGGAAAGCAAGGCAAGGCAATGGTAACGGAAAGAACGGCACGGCAAGGGGAAACAAGGCTAAGGCACGGCAACGCAAGGCTAAGCAATGCACGGCCAGGCAAGGAAAGGGTAACGCAAGGCAAGGCACGGTGGCGAGGCTAATGCATGACAACGCACGGCTAGGCAATGCATGGCAAGGCAAGGAAAGGGTAACGCAAGGCAAGGCACGGTGAGGCGAGGCAAGGCTAAGGCACGACAACGCAAGGCTAGGCAATGCACGGAAGGCAAGCAAAGAGTAACGGAAGGCAAGGAAGGCAAGGGAAAGCAGGGGAAGGGAAGGGTAACGGAAGGAACGGCTCGGCAAGGGGAAACAAGGCTAAGCACGGTAACGCACAGCTAGGCAATGCAGGGCAAGGCAAGGAAATGGTAACGCAAGTCAAGGCACGGTTTGGGGAGGCAAGGCTAATGCACGACAACGCAAGGCTAGGCAGTGCACGGCTAGGCAAGGAAAGAGTAACGGAAGGAAAGGAAGGCAAGGCAAAGCAAGGCAAGGCAAGTGTAACAAAAGGTAAGGCACGGCAAGGGGAAACAAGGCTAAGGAATGGCAACGCACGGCTAGGCAATGCACGGCCAGGCAAGGAAAGGGTAACGCAAGGCGAGGCACGGTAAGGCTAGACAAGGCTAATGCACGAAAACGCACGGCTAGGCAATGCTCGGCAAGGCAAGGAAAGGGTAACGCAAGGCAAGGCACGGTCAGGCGAGGCAAGGCTAATGACGACAACGCAAGGCTAGGCAATGCACGGAAGGCAAGCAAAGAGTAACGGAAGGCAAGGAAGGCAAGGGAAAGCAAGGCAAGGCAAGAGTAACGGAAGGAACGGCTCGGCAAGGGGAAACAAGGCTAAGGCACGGCAACGCAGGGCTAGGCAATGCACGGCAAGGCAAGGAAAGGGTAACGCGAGGCAAGGCACTGTCAGGCGAGGCAAAGCTAATGCACGACATCGCAAGGCTAGGCAGAGCACGGCTATGCAAGGAAAGAGTAACGGAAGGAAAGGAAGGGAAGGCACAGCACGGCAAGGCAAGTGTAACAACAGGCACGGCACGGCAAGGGGAAACAAGGCTAAGGCACGACAACGGAAGGCTAGGCAATGCACGGAAGGCAAGCAAAGAGTAACGGAAGCAAGGAATGCAAAGGAAAGCAGGGGAAGGCAAGGGTAACGAAAGGAACGGCACGGTAAGGGGAAACAAGGCTAAGGCACGACAACACAGTTCTAGGCAATGCAGGGCAAGGCAAGGAAAGGGTAACGCAAGGCAAGGCACGGTTTGGGGAGGCAAGGCTAATGCACGACAACGCAAGGCTAGGCAATGCACGGAAGGCAAGCAAAGAGTAACGGAAGGCAAGGAAGGCAAGGGAAAGCAGGGGAAGGCAAGGGTAACGGAAGGAACAGCACGGTAAGGGGAAACAAGGCTAAGGCACGACAACGCAGGGCTAGGCAATGCACGGCAAGGCAAGGAAAGGGTAACGCAAGGCAAGGCACGGTCAGGCGAGGCAAGGGTAATGCACGACAACGCAAGGCTACGCAGTGCACGGCTAGGCAAGGAAAGAGTAACGGAAGGAAATAAAGGCAAGGCAAACAAGGCAAGGGAAGTGTAACAAAAGGCACGGCACGGCAAGGGGAAAGAAGGCTAAGGCACGGCAACGCAAGGCTAAGCAATGAACGGCCAGGCAAGGAAAGGGTAACGGAAGGCAAGGCACGGTAAGGCAAGGCGAGGCTAATGCACGACAACGCACGGCTAGGCAATTCACGGCAAGGCAAGGAAAGGGTAACGCAAGGCAAGGCACGGTCAGGCGAGGGAAGGCTAAGGAACGACTACGCAAGGCTAGGCAATGCACGGAAGGCAAGCAAAGAATAACGGAAGGCAAGGAATGCAAGGCAAAGCAAGGCAACGCAAGCAAGTCTATGGCAAGGTGAAAAAAGGCTAAGGCACGACAACGGAAGGCTAGGCAATGCACGGAAGGCAAGCAAAGAGTAACGGAATGGAAGGAATGCAAGGCAAAGCAAGCAAGGCTATGGCAAGGTGAAACAAGGCTAAGGCACCACAACGCACGGCTAGGCAATGCACGGCCAGCCAAGGAAAAGGTAACGCAAGGCAAGGCACTGTGAGGCAAGGCAAGGCTAATGCACGACAGCGCAAGGCTAGGCAATGCACGGAAGGCAAGCAAAGAGTAACGGAAACCAAGGAAGGCAAGGGAAACCAAGGCAAGGCAAGGGTAACGGAAGTAACGGCACGGCAAGGGGAAACAAGGCTAAGGCACGACAACGCACGGCTAGGCAATGCACGGCAAGGCAAGGAAAGGGTGACGCCAGGCAAGGCACGGCAAGGCAAGGAAAGGGTAACGCAAGGCAAGGCACTGTCAGGCGAGGCAAGGGTAAGGCACGACAACGCAAGGCTAGGCAATGCACGGAAGGAAAGCAAAGAGTAACGGAAGGCAAGGAAAGCAAGGGAAAGCAAGGCAAGGCAAGGGTAACGGAAGGAACGGCACGGCAAGGGGAAACAAGGCTAAGGCACGACAACACAGGGCTAGGCAATGCAGGGCAAGGCAAGGAAAGGGTAACGCAAGGCAAGGCACGGTTTGGGGAGGCAAGGCTAATGCACGACAACCCAAGGCTAGGCAATGCACGGAAGGCAAGCAAAGAGTAACGGAAGGCAAGGAATGCAAGGCAAAGCAAGGCAACGCAAGCAAGGCTATGGCAAGGTGAAAAAAGGCTAAGGCACGACCACGCAAGGCTAGGCAATGCACGGAAGGCAAGCAAA
>NW_027422010.1:300000-381806 GCF_037893015.1 Macrotis lagotis
AAGCAAAGAGTAACGGAAGGTAAGGAAGGCAAGGGAAAGCAAAGAAAAGCAAGAGTAACGGAAGGAACGGCACGGCAAGGGGAAACAAGGCTAAGGCACGACAACGCACGGCTAGGCAATGCAGGGCAAGGCAAGCAAAGGGTAACGCAAGGCAAGGCACGGTGAGGCTAGGCAAGGCTAATGCACGAAAACGCAAGGCTAGGCAATGCACGACAATGCAACGAAAGCTTAAAGCAAAGGAAGGCAAGGTCAGGCCAGATAAGGCAAAGGCACGAGAACGCAAGGCTAGGCAATTCAGGGAATGCAAGCAAAGACTAACGGAAGGTAAGCAAGGCAAGGAAAAGCAAGGAAAGGCAAGGGTAACGGAAGGAACGGCACGGCAAGGGGAAACAAGGCTAAGGCACGGCAACGCAGGCTAGGCCATGCACGGCAAGGCAAGGAAAGGGTAACGCATGGGAAAGCACGGTCAGGCGAGGCAAGGATAAGGCACGACAATGCAAGGCTACGCAATGCACGGCAAGGCAAGGAAAGAGTAACGGAAGGAAAGGAAGGCAAGGCAAAGCCAGGCAAGGCAAGTGCAACAAAAGGCACGCCACGGCAAGGGGAAACAAGGCTAAGGCACGACAACGCACGGCTAGGCCATGCACGGCAAGGCAAGGAAAGGGTAACGCAAGGCAAGGCAAGGTGAGGCTAGGTAAGGCTAATGCACGACAACCCAAGGCTAGGCAATGCACGACAATGCAAGGAAAGCTTAACGCAAAGGAAGGCACGGTCAGGCGAGATAAGGCTAAGGCACGACAACGCAAGGCTAGGCAATGCAGGGAAGGGAAGCAAAGAGTAACGGAAGGTAAGCAAGGCAAGGAAAAGCAAGGAAAGGCAAGGGTAACGGAAGGAACTGCACGGCAAGGGGAAACAAGGCTAAGGCACGGCAACGCAGGCTGGGCAATGGACGGCAAGGCAAGGAAAGGGTAACGCATGGAAAAGCACGTTCAGGCGAGGCAAGGCTAAGGCACGACAACGCAAGGCTAGGCAATGCACGGAAGGCAAGCAAAGAATAACAGAAGGTAAGGAAGGCAAGGGAAAGCAAAGAAAAGCAAGTGTAACGGAAGGAACGGCACGGCAAGGGGAAACAAGGCTAAGGCACGACAACGCACGGGTAGGCAATGCAGGGCAAGGCAAGCAAAGGGTAACGCAAGGCAAGGCACGGTGAGGCTAGGCAAGGCTAATGCACGAAAACGCAAGGCTAGGCAATGCACGACAATGCAAGGAAAGCTTAAAGCAAAGGAAGGCAAGGTCAGGCCAGATAAGGCAAAGGCACGACAACGCAAGGCTAGGCAATTCAGGGAATGCAAGCAAAGAGTTACGGAAGGTAAGCAAGGCAAGGAAAAGCAAGGAAAGGCAAGGGTAACGGAAGGAACGGCACGGCAAGGGGAAACAAGGCTAACGCACGGCAACGCAGACTAGGCAATGCACGGCAAGGCAAGGAAAGGGTAACTCATGGGAAAGCACGGTCAGTCGAGGCAAGGCTAAGGCATGACAACGCAAGGCTAGGCAATGCACGGAAAGCAAGCAAAGAGTAACGGAAAGCTAGGAAGGCAAGGGAAAGCAAGGGAAGGCAAGGGTAACGGAAGGAACGGCACGGCAAGGGGAAACAAGGCTAAGGCACGGCAACGTAGGCTAGGCAATGCACGGCAAGTCAAGGAAAGGGTACCGCATGGGAAAGCACGTTCAGGCGAGGCAAGGCTAAGGCACGACAACGCAAGGCTAGGCAATGTGCGGAAGGCAAGCAAAGAGTAACGGAAAGTAAGGAAGGCAAGGCAAAGCCAGGCAAGTCAAGTGCAACAAAAGGTACGCCACGGCAAGGGGAAACAAGGCTAAGGCACGACAACGCACGGCTAGGCAATGCACGGCAAGGCAAGGAAAGGGGAACGCAAGGCAAGGCACGGTGAGGCTAGGCAAGGCTAATGCACGACAACGCAAGGCTAGGCAATGCACGACAATGCAAGGAAAGCTTAAAGCAAAGGAAGGCACGGTCAGGCGAGATAAGGCTAAGGCACGACAACGCAAGGCTAGGCAATGCAGGGAAGGGAAGCAAAGAGTAACGGAAGGTAAGCAAGGCAAGGAAAAGCAAGGAAAGGCAAGGGTAACGGAAGGAACTGCACGGCAAGGGGAAACAAGGCTAAGGCACGGCAACGCAGGCTGGGCAATGCACGGCAAGGCAAGAAAAGCTTAAAGCAAAGGAAGGCACGGTCAGGCGAGATAAGGCTAAGGCACGACAACGCAAGGCTAGGCAATGCACGGAAGGCAAGCAAAGAGTAACGGAAGGTAAGGAAGGCAAGGGAAAGCAAAGAAAAGCAAGTGTAACGGAAGGAACGGCACGGCAAGGGGAAACAAGGCTAAGGCACGACAACGCACGGCTAGGCAATGCAGGGCAAGGCAAGCAAAGGGTAACGCAAGGCAAGGCACGGTGAGGCTAGGCAAGGCTAATGCACGAAAACGCAAGGCTAGGCAATGCACGACAATGCAAGGAAAGCTTAAAGCAAAGGAAGGCAAGGTCAGGCCAGATAAGGCAAAGGCACGACAACGCAAGGCTAGGCAATTCAGGGAATGCAAGCAAAGAGTAACGGAAGGTAAGCAAGGCAAGGAAAAGCAAGGAAAGGCAAGGGTAACGGAAGGAACGGCACGGCAAGGGGAAACAAGCCTAAGGCACGGCAACGCAGTCTAGGCAATGCACGGCAAGGCAAGGAAAGGGTAACGCATGGGAAAGCACGGTCAGGCGAGGCAAGGCTAAGGCATGACAACGCAAGGCTAGGCAATGCACGGAAAGTAAGCAAAGAGTAACGGAACGCAAGGAAGGCAAGGGAAAGCAAGGGAAGGCAAGGGTAACGGAAGGAACGGCACGGCAAGGGGAAACAAGGCTAAGGCACGGCAACGTAGGCTAGGCAATGCACGGCAAGGCAAGCAAAGGGTAACGCAAGGAAAGGCACGGTGAGGCTAGGCAAGGCTAATGCATGAAAACGCAAGGCTAGGCGATGCACGACAATGCAAGGAATGCTTAAAGCAAAGGAAGGCAAGGTCAGGCGAGATAAGGCTAAGGCACGACAACACAAGGCTAGGAAATTCAGGGAAGGCAAGCAAAGAGTAACGGAAGGTAAGCTAGGCAAGGAAAAGGAAGGAAAGGCCAGGGTAACGGAAGGAACGGCACGGCAAGGGGAAACAAGTCTAAGGCACGACACCGAACGCTAGGCAATGAACGGCAAGGCAAGGAAAGGGTAACGCATTTGAAAGCACGGTCAGGCGAGGCAACGCTAAGGCACGACAACGCAAGGCTAGGCAATGCACGGAAGGCAAGCAAAGAGTAACGGAAGGTAAGGAAGGCAAGGGAAAGCAGGGAAAGGCAAGTGTAACGGAAGGAACGGCACGGCAAGGGGAAACAAGGCTAAGGCACGACAACGCACGGCTAGGCAATGCACGGCAAGGCAAGGAAAGGGTAACGCATGGGAAAGCACGGTCAGGCGAGGCAAGGATAAGGCACGACAATGCAAGGCTAGGCAATGCACGGCTAGGCAAGGAAAGAGTAACGGAAGGAAAGGAAGGCAAGGCAAAGCCAGGCAAGGCAAGTGTAACAAAAGGCACGCCACGGCAAGGGGAAACAAGGCTAAGGCACGACATCGCACGGCTAGGCAATGTACGGCAAGGCAAGGAAAGGGTAACGCAAGGCAATGCACGGTGTGGCTAGGCAAGGCTAATGCACGACAACGCAAGGCTAGGCAATGCACGACAATGCAAGGAAAGCTTAAAGCAAAGGAAGGCACGGTCAGGCGAGATAAGGCTAAGGCACGACAACGCAAGGCTAGGCAATGCAGGGAAGGGAAGCAAAGAGTAACGGAAGGTAAGCAAGGCAAGGAAAAGCAAGGAAAGGCAAGGGTAACGGAAGGAACGGCACGGCAAGGGGAAACAAGGCTAACGCACGGCAACGCAGACTAGGCAATGCACGGCAAGGCAAGGAAAGGGTAACTCATGGGAAAGCACGGTCAGTCGAGGCAAGGCTAAGGCATGACAACGCAAGGCTAGGCAATGCACGGAAAGCAAGCAAAGAGTAACGGAAAGCAAGGAAGGCAAGGGAAAGCAAGGGAAGGCAAGGGTAACGGAAGGAACGGCACGGCAAGGGGAAACAAGTCTAAGGCACGACACCGAACGCTAGGCAATGAACGGCAAGGCAAGGAAAGGGTAACGCATTTGAAAGCACGGTCAGGCGAGGCAACGCTAAGGCACGACAACGCAAGGCTAGGCAACGCACGGAAGGCAAGCAAAGAGTAACGGAAGGTAAGGAAGGCAAGGGAAAGCAAAGAAAAGCAAGAGTAACGGAAGGAACGGCACGGCAAGGGGAAACAAGGCTAAGGCACGACAACGCACGGCTAGGCAATGCAGGGCAAGGCAAGCAAAGGGTAACGCAAGGCAAGGCACGGTGAGGCTAGGCAAGGCTAATGCACGAAAACGCAAGGCTAGGCAATGCACGACAATGCAAGGAAAGCTTAAAGCAAAGGAAGGCAAGGTCAGGCCAGATAAGGCAAAGGCACGACAACGCAAGGCTAGGCAATTCAGGGAATGCAAGCAAAGAGTTACGGAAGGTAAGCAAGGCAAGGAAAAGCAAGGAAAGGCAAGGGTAACGGAAGGAACGGCACGGCAAGGGGAAACAAGGCTAACGCACGGCAACGCAGACTAGGCAATGCACGGCAAGGCAAGGAAAGGGTAACTCATGGGAAAGCACGGTCAGTCGAGGCAAGGCTAAGGCATGACAACGCAAGGCTAGGCAATGCACGGAAAGCAAGCAAAGAGTAACGGAAAGCTAGGAAGGCAAGGGAAAGCAAGGGAAGGCAAGGGTAACGGAAGGAACGGCACGGCAAGGGGAAACAAGGCTAAGGCACGGCAACGTAGGCTAGGCAATGCACGGCAAGTCAAGGAAAGGGTACCGCATGGGAAAGCACGTTCAGGCGAGGCAAGGCTAAGGCACGACAACGCAAGGCTAGGCAATGTGCGGAAGGCAAGCAAAGAGTAACGGAAGGTAAGGAAGGCAAGGCAAAGCCAGGCAAGTCAAGTGCAACAAAAGGTACGCCACGGCAAGGGGAAACAAGGCTAAGGCACGACAACGCACGGCTAGGCAATGCACGGCAAGGCAAGGAAAGGGGAACGCAAGGCAAGGCACGGTGAGGCTAGGCAAGGCTAATGCACGACAACGCAAGGCTAGGCAATGCACGACAATGCAAGGAAAGCTTAAAGCAAAGGAAGGCACGGTCAGGCGAGATAAGGCTAAGGCACGACAACGCAAGGCTAGGCAATGCAGGGAAGGGAAGCAAAGAGTAACGGAAGGTAAGCAAGGCAAGGAAAAGCAAGGAAAGGCAAGGGTAACGGAAGGAACTGCACGGCAAGGGGAAACAAGGCTAAGGCACGGCAACGCAGGCTGGGCAATGCACGGCAAGGCAAGAAAAGCTTAAAGCAAAGGAAGGCACGGTCAGGCGAGATAAGGCTAAGGCACGACAACGCAAGGCTAGGCAATGCACGGAAGGCAAGCAAAGAGTAACGGAAGGTAAGGAAGGCAAGGGAAAGCAAAGAAAAGCAAGTGTAACGGAAGGAACGGCACGGCAAGGGGAAACAAGGCTAAGGCACGACAACGCACGGCTAGGCAATGCAGGGCAAGGCAAGCAAAGGGTAACGCAAGGCAAGGCACGGTGAGGTTAGGCAAGGCTAATGCACGAAAACGCAAGGCTAGGCAATGCACGACAATGCAAGGAAAGCTTAAAGCAAAGGAAGGCAAGGTCAGGCCAGATAAGGCAAAGGCACGACAACGCAAGGCTAGGCAATTCAGGGAATGCAAGCAAAGAGTAACGGAAGGTAAGCAAGGCAAGGAAAAGCAAGGAAAGGCAAGGGTAACGGAAGGAACGGCACGGCAAGGGGAAACAAGCCTAAGGCACGGCAACGCAGTCTAGGCAATGCACGGCAAGGCAAGGAAAGGGTAACGCATGGGAAAGCTCGGTCAGGCGAGGCAAGGCTAAGGCATGACAACGCAAGTCTAGGCAATGCACGGAAAGTAAGCAAAGAGTAACGGAACGCAAGGAAGGCAAGGGAAAGCAAAGAAAGGCAAGTGTAACGGAAGGAACGGCACGGCAAGGGGAAACAAGGCTAAGGCACGACAACACACCCCTAGGCAATGCACGGCAAGGCAAGCAAAGGGTAACGCAAGGAAAGGCACGGTGAGGCTAGGCAAGGCTAATGCATGAAAACGCAAGGCTAGGCGATGCACGACAAAGCAAGGAAAGCTTAAAGCAAAGGAAGGCAAGGTCAGGCGAGCTAAGGCTAAGGCACGACAACGCAAGGCTAGGAAATTCAGGGAAGGCAAGCAAAGAGTAACGGAAGGTAAGCTAGGCAAGGAAAAGGAAGGAAAGGCCAGGGTAACGGAAGGAACGGCACGGCAAGGGGAAACAAGTCTAAGGCACGACACCGAACGCTAGGCAATGAACGGCAAGGCAAGGAAAGGGTAACGCATTAGAAAGCACGGTCAGGCGAGGCAACGCTAAGGCACGACAACGCAAGGTTAGGCAATGCACGGAAGGCAAGCAAAGAGTAACGGAAGGTAAGGAAGGCAAGGGAAAGCAAGGAAAGGCAATGGTAACGGAAGGAACGGCACGGCAAGGGGAAACAAGGCTAAGGCACGACAACGCACGCTAGGCAATGCACGGCAAGGCAAGGAAAGGGTAACGCAGGGGAAGGCACGGTCAGGTGAGGCAAGGATAAGGCACGACAATGCAAGGCTAGGCAATGCACGGCAAGGCAAGGAAAGAGTAACGGAAGGAAAGGAAGGCAAGGCAAAGCCAGGCAAGCAAGTGTAACAAAAGGCACGCCACGGCAAGGGGAAACAAGGCTAAGGCACGACAACGCACGGCTAGGCAATGCACGGCAAGGCAAGCAAAGGGTAACGCAAGGAAAGGCACGGTGAGGCTAGGCAAGGCTAATGCATGAAAACGCAAGGCTAGGCGATGCACGACAATGCAAGGAAAGCTTAAAGCAAAGGAAGGCAAGGTCAGGCGAGATAAGGCTAAGGCACGACAACGCAAGGCTAGGAAATTCAGGGAAGGCAAGCAAAGAGTAACGGAAGGTAAGCTAGGTAATGAAAAGGAAGGAAAGGCCAGGGTAACGGAAGGAACGGCAGGGCAAGGGGAAACAAGTCTAAGGCACGACACCGACGCTAGGCAATGAACGGCAAGGCAAGGAAAGGGTAACGCATTTGAAAGCGCGGTCAGGCGAGGCAACGCTACGGCACGACAACGCAAGGCTAGGCAACGCACGGAAGGCAAGGAAAGAGTAACGGAAGGTAAGGAAGGCAAGGGAAAGCAAAGAAAAGCAAGTGTAACGGAAGGAACGGCACGGCACGGGGAAACAAGGCTAAGGCACGACAACGCACGGCTAGGCAATGCAGGGCAAGGCAAGCAAAGGGTAACGTAAGGCAAGGCACGGTGAGGCTAGGCAAGGCTAATGCACGAAAACGCAAGGCTAGGCAATGCACGACAATGCAACGAAAGCTTAACGCAAAGGAAGGCACGGTCAGGCGAGATAAGGCTAAGGCACGACAACGCAAGGCTAGGCAATGCAGGGAAGGGAAGCAAAGAGTAACGGAAGGTAAGCAAGGCAAGGAAAAGCAAGGAAAGGCAAGGGTAACGGAAGGAACGGCACGGCAAGGGGAAACAAGGCTAACGCACGGCAACGCAGACTAGGCAATGCACGGCAAGGCAAGGAAAGGGTAACTCATGGGAAAGCACGGTCAGTCGAGGCAAGGCTAAGGCATGACAACGCAAGGCTAGGCAATGCACGGAAAGCAAGCAAAGAGTAACGGAAAGCAAGGAAGGCAAGGGAAAGCAAGGGAAGGCAAGGGTAACGGAAGGAACGGCATGGCAAGGGGAAACAAGGCTAAGGCACGGCAACGTAGGCTAGGCAATGCACGGCAAGGCAAGGAAAGGGTACCGCATGGGAAAGCACGTTCAGGCGAGGCAAGGCTAAGGCACGACAACGCAAGGCTAGGCAATGCACGGAAGGCAAGCAAAGAGTAACGGAAGGTAAGGAAGGCAAGGGAAAGCAAAGAAAAGGAAGTGTAACGGAAGGAACGGCACGGCAAGGGGAAACAAGGCTAAGGCACGACAACGCACGGCTAGGCAATGCACGGCAAGGAAAGCAAAGGGTAACGCAAGGCAAGGCACGGTGAGGCTAGGCAAGGCTAATGCACGAAAACGCAAGGCTAGGAAATGCACGACAATGCAAGGAAAGCTTAAAGCAAAGGAAGGCAAGGTCAGGCGAGATAAGGCTAAGGCACGACAACGCAAGGCTAGGAAATTCAGGGAAGGCAAGCAAAGAGTAACGGAAGGTAAGCTAGGCAAGGAAAAGGAAGGAAAGGCCAGGGTAACGGAAGGAACGGCACGGCAAGGGGAAACAAGTCTAAGGCACGACACCGAACGCTAGGCAATGAACGGCAAGGCAAGGAAAGGGTAACGCATTTGAAAGCACGGTCAGGCGAGGCAACGCTAAGGCACGACAACGCAAGGCTAGGCAACGCACGGAAGGCAAGCAAAGAGTAACGGAAGGTAAGGAAGGCAAGGGAAAGCAGGGAAAGGCAAGTGTAACGGAAGGAACGGCACGGCAAGGGGAAACAAGGCTAAGGCACGACAACGCACGGCTAGGCAATGCACGGCAAGGCAAGGAAAGGGTAACGCATGGGAAAGCACGGTCAGGCGAGGCAAGGATAAGGCACGACAATGCAAGGCTACGCAACGCACGGCAAGGCAAGGAAAGAGTAACGGAAGGAAAGGAAGGCAAGGCAAAGCCACGCAAGGCAAGTGCAACAAAAGGCACGCCACCGCAAGGGGAAACAAGGCTAAGGCACGACAACGCACGGCTAGGCAATGCACGGCAAGGCAAGGAAAGGGGAACGCAAGGCAAGGCACGGTGAGGCTAGGCAAGGCTAATGCACGACAACGCAAGGCTAGGCAATGCACGACAATGCAGGGAAAGCTTAAAGCAAAGGAAGGCACGGTCAGGCGAGATAAGGCTAAGGCACGACAACGCAAGGCTAGGCAATGCAGGGAAGGGAAGCAAAGAGCAACGGAAGGTAAGCAAGGCAAGGAAAAGCAAGGAAAGGCAAGGGTAACCGAAGGAACGGCACGGCAAGGGGAAACAAGTCTAAGGCACGACACCGAACGCTAGGCAATGAACGGCAAGGCAAGGAAAGGGTAACGCATTTGAAAGCACGGTCAGGCGAGGCAACGATAAGGCACGACAACGCAAGGCTAAGCAATGCACGGAGGGCAAGCAAAGAGTAACGGAAGGTAAGGAAGGCAAGGGAAAGCAGGGAAATGCAAGTGTAACGGAAGGAACGGCACGGCAAGGAGAAACAAGGCTAAGGCACGACAACGCACGGCTAGGAAATGCACGACAATGCAAGGAAAGCTTAAAGGAAAGGAATGCAAGGTCAGGCGAGATAAGGCAAAGGCACGACAACGCAAGGCTAGGCAATTCAGGGAAGGCAAGCAAAGAGTAACGGAAGGTAAGCAAGGGAAGGAAAAGCAAAGAAAAGCAAGTGTAACGGAAGGAACGGCACGGCAAGGGGAAACAAGGCTAAGGAACGACAACGCACGGCTAGGCAATGCAGGGCAAGGCAAGCCAAGGGTAACGCAAGGCAAGGCACGGTGAGGCTAGGCAAGGCTAATGCACGAAAACGCAAGGCTAGGCAATGCACGACAATGCAAGGAAAGCTTAAAGCAAAGGAAGGCAAGGTCAGGCCAGATAAGGCAAAGGCACGAAAACGCAAGGCTAGGCAATTCAGGGAAGGCAAGGAAAGAGTAACGGAACGTAAGCAAGGCAAGGAAAAGCAAGGAAAGGCAAGGGTAACGGAAGGAACGGCACGGCAAGGGGAAACAAGGCAAAGGCACGGCAACGCAGGCTAGGCAATGCACGGCAAGGCAAGGAAAGGGTAACGCATGGGAAAGCACGGTCAGGCGAGGCAAGGCTAAGGCATGACAACGCAAGGCTAGGCAATGCACGGAAAGTAAGCAAAGAGTAACGGAACGCAAGGAAGGCAAGGGAAAGCAAGGGAAGTCAAGGGTAACGGAAGGAACGGCACGGCAAGGGGAAACAAGGCTAAGGCACGGCAACGTAGGCTAGGCAATGCACGGCAAGGCAAGCAAAGGGTAACGCAAGGAAAGGCACGGTGAGGCTAGGCAAGGCTACTGCATGAAAACGCAAGGCTAGGCGATGCACGACAATGCAAGGAAAGCTTAAAGCAAAGGAAGGCAAGGTCAGGCGAGATAAGGCTAAGGCACGACAACGCAAGGCCAGGAAATTCAGGGAAGGCAAGCAAAGAGTAACGGAAGGTGAGCTAGGCAAGGAAAAGGAAGGAAAGGCCAGGGTAACGGAAGGAACGGCACGGCAAGGGGAAACAAGTCTAAGGCACGACACCGAACGCTAGGCAATGAACGGCAAGGCAAGGAAAGGGTAACGCATTTGAAAGCACGGTCAGGCGAGCCAACGCTAAGGCACGACAACGCAAGGCTAGGCAATGCACGGAAGGCAAGCAAAGAGTAACGGAAGGTAAGGACGGCAAGGGAAAGCAGGGAAAGGCAAGTGTAACGGAAGTAACGGCACGGCAAGGGGAAACAAGGCCAAGGCACGACAACGCACGGCTAGGCAATGCACGGCAAGGCAAGGAAAGGGTAACGCATGGGAAAGCACGGTCAGGCGAGGCAAGCATAAGGCACGACAATGCAAGGCTAGGCAATGCACGGCAAGGCAAGGAAAGAGTAACGGAAGGAAAGGAAGGCAAGGCAAAGCCAGGCAAGGCAAGTGTAACAAAAGGCACGCCACGGCAAGGGGAAACAAGGCTAAGGCACGACAACGCACGGCTAGGCAATGCACGGCAAGGCAAGGAAAGGGTAACGCAAGGCAAGGCACGGTGTTGCTAGGCAAGGCTAATGCACGACAACGCAAGGCTAGGCAATGCACGACAATGCAAGGAAAGCTTAAAGCAAAGGAAGGCACGGTCAGGCCAGATAAGGCTAAGGCACGACAACGCAAGGCTAGGCAATGCAGGGAAGGGAAGCAAAGAGTAACGGAACGTAAGCAAGCCAAGGAAAAGCAAGGAAAGGCAAGGGTAACGGAAGGAACGTCACGGCAAGGGGAAACAAGGCTAAGGCACGGCAACGGAGACTAGGCAATGCACGGCAAGGCAAGGAAAGGGTAACCCATGGGAAAGCACGGTCAGGCGAGTCAAGGATAAGGCATGACAACGCAAGGCTACGCAATGCACGGAAAGCAAGCAAAGAGTAACGGAAAGCAAGGAAGGCACGGGAAAGCAAGGGAAGGCAAGGGTAACGGAAGGAACGGCACGGCAAGGGGAAACAAGGCTAAGGCACTGCAACGTAGGCTAGGCAATGCACGGCAAGGCAAGGAAAGGGTAACGCATGGGAAAGCACGTTCAGGCGAGGCAAGGCTAAGGCACGACAACGCAAGGCTAGGCAATTCACGGAAGGCAAGCAAAGAGTAACGGAAGGTAAGGAAGGCAAGGGAAAGCAAAGAAAGGCAAGTGTAACGGAAGGAACGGCACGGCAAGGGGAAACAAGACTAAGGCACGACAACGCACGGCTACGCATTGCACGGCAAGGCAAGCAAAGGGTAACGCAAGGAATGGCACGGTGAGGCTAGGCAAGTCTAATGCACGAAAACGCAAGCCTAGGCGATGCACGACAACGCAAGGAAAGCTTAAAGTAAAGGAAGGCAAGGTCAGGCGAGATAAGGCTAAGGCACGACAACGCAAGGCTAGAAAATTCAGGGAAGGCAAGCAAAGAGTAACGGAAGGTAAGCAAGGCAAGGAAAAGGAAGGAAAGGCCAGGGTAACGGAAGGAACGGCACGGCAAGGGGAAACAAGTCTAAGGCACGACACCGAACGCTAGGCAATGAACGGCAAGGCAAGGAAAGGGTAACGCATGGGAAAGCACGGTCAGGCGAGGCAAGGCTAAGGCATGACAACGCAAGGCTACACAATGCACGGCAAGGCAAGGAAAGAGTAACGGAAGGATCGGAAGGCAAGGCAAAGCCAGGCAAGGCAAGTGCAACAAAAGGCACGCCACGGCAAGGGGAAACAAGGCTAAGGCACGAAAACGCACGGCTAGGCAATGCACGGCAAGGCAAGGAAAGGGTAACTCAAGGCAAGGCACGGTGAGGCTAGGCAAGGCTAATGCACGACAACGCAAGGCTAGGCAATGCACGACAATGCAAGGAAAGCTTAAAGCAAAGGAAGGCACGGTCAGGCGAGATAAGGCTAAGGCACGACAACGCAAGGCTAGGCAATGCAGGGAAGGGAAGCAAAGAGAAACGGAAGGTAAGCAAGGCAAGGAAAAGCAAGGAAAGGCAAGGGTAACAGAAGGAACTGCACGGCAAGGGGAAACAAGGCTAAGGCACGGCAACGCAGGCTGGGCAATGCACGGCAAGGCAAGGAAAGGGTAACGCATGGGAAAGCACGGTCAGGCGAGGCAAGGCTAAGGAAAGCCAACGCAAGGCTAGGCAATGCACGGTAAACAAGCAAGGAGTAACGGAATGCAAGGAAGGAAAGGGAAAGCAAGGGAAGGCAAGGGTAACGGAAGGAACGGCACGGCAAGCGGTAAGAAGGCTAAGGCACGACAACGCAGGGCTAGGCAATGCACGGAAGGCAAGCAAAGAGTAACGGAAGGTAAGGAAGGCAAGGGAAAGCAAAGAAAGTCAAGTGTAACGGAAGGAACGGCACGGCAAGGGGAAACAAGGCTAAGGCACGACAACGCACGCTAGGCAATGCACGGCAAGGCAAGGAAAGGGTAACGCAAGGCAAGGCACGGTGAGGCTAGGCAAGGTTAATGCACGACAACGCAAGGCTAGGCAATGCACGACAATGCAAGGTAAGCTTAAAGCAAAGGAAGGCACGGTCAGGCGAGATAAGGCTAAGGCACGACAACGCAAGGCTAGGCAATGCACGGAAGGCAAGCAAAGAGTAACGGAAGGTAAGGAAGGCAAGGGAAAGCAAGGAAAGTCAATGGTAACGGAAGGAACGGCACGGCAAGGGGAAACAAGGCTAAGGCACGACAACGCACGGCTAGGCAATGCACGGTAAGGCAAGCAAAGGGTAACGCAAGGAAAGGCACGGTGAGGCTAGGCAAGTCTAATGCACGAAAACGCAAGGCTCGGCGATGCACGACAATGCAAGGAAAGCTTAAAGCAAAGGAAGGCAAGGTCAGGCGAGATAATTCTAAGGCACGACAACGCAAGGCTAGGAAATTCAGGGAAGGCAAGCAAAGAGTAACGGAAGGCAAGCAAGGCAAGGAAAAGGAAGGAAAGGCCAGGGTAACGGAAGGAACGGCACGGCAAGGGGAAACAAGTCTAAGGCACGACACCGAACGCTAGGCATTGAACGGCAAGGCAAGGAAAGGGAAAAGCATTTGAAAGCACGGTCAGGCGAGGCAACGCTAAGGCACGACAACGCAAGGCTAGGCAATGCACGGAAGGCAAGCAAAGAGTAACGGAAGGTAAGGAAGGCAAGGGAAAGGAAGGAAAGGCAAGTGTAACGGAAGGAACGGCACGGCAAGGGGAAACAAGGCTAAGGCACGACAACGCACGGCTAGGCAATGCACGGCAAGGCAAGGAAAGGGTAACGAATGGGAAAGCACGGTCAGGCGATGCAAGGCTAAGGCATGACAACGCAAGGCTAGGCAATGCACGGAAAGCAAGCAAAGAGTAACGGAACGCAAGGAAGGCAAGGGAAAGCAAGGGAAGGCATGGGTAACGGAAGGAACGGCACGGAAAGGGGTAACAAGGCTAAGGCACGGCAACGCAGGGCTAGGCAATGCACGGCAAGGCAAGGAAAGGGTAACGCAGGGGAAGGCACGGTCAGGTGAGGCAAGGATAAGGCACGACAATGCAAGGCTAGGCAATGCACGGGAAGGCAAGGAAAGAGTAACGGAAGGAAAGGAAGGCAAGTCAAAGCCAGGAAAGGCAAGTGTAACAAAAGGCACGCCACGGCAAGGGGAAACAAGGCTAAGGTACGACAACGCACGGCTAGGCAATGCACGGCAAGGCAAGGAAAGGGTAACGCAAGGCAAGGCACGGTGAGGCTAGGCAAGGCTAATGCACGACAACGCAAGGCTAAGCAATGCACGACAATGTAAGGAAAGCTTAAAGCAAAGGAAGGCACGGTCAGGCGAGATAAGTGTAAGGCACGACAACGCAAGGCTAGGCAATGCAGGGAAGGGAAGCAAAGAGTAACGGAAGGCAAGCAAGGCAAGGAAAAGCAAGGAAAGGCAAGGGTAACGGAAGGAAGTGCACGGCAAGGGGAAACAAGGCTAAGGCACGGCAACGCAGGCTGGGCAAAGCACGGCAAGGCAAGGAAAGGGTAACGCATGGGAAAGCACGTTCAAGCGAGGCAAGGCTAAGGCACGACAACGCAAGGCTAGGCAATCCACGGAAGGCAAGCAAAGAGTAACGGAAGGTAAGGAAGGCAAGGGAAAGCAAAGAAAGGCAAGTGTAACGGAAGGAACGGCACGGCAAGGGGAAACAAGGCTAAGGCACGACAACGCACGGCTAGGAAATGCACGGCAAGGGAAGGAAAGGGTAACGCAAGGCAAGGTACGGTGAGGCTAGGCAAGGTTAATGCACGAAAACGCAAGGCTAGGCAATGCACGACAAGGCAAGGAAAGCTTAAAGCAAAGGAAGGCACGGTCAGGCGAGATAAGGCTAAGGCACGACAACGCACGGCTAGGCAAAGCACGGAAGGCAAGCAAAGAGTAACGGAATGTAAGGAAGGCATGGGAAAGCAAGGAAACGCAATGGAAACGGAAGGAACGGCACGGCAAGGGGAAACAAGGCTAAGGCACGACAACGCACGCTAGGCAATGCACGGCAAGGCAAGGAAAGGGTAACGCATGGGAAAGCACGGTCAGGCGAGGCAAGGCTAAGGCAGGACAACCTAAGTCTAGGCAATGCACGGAAGGCAAGCAAAGAGAAACGGAAGGTAAGGAAGGAAATGGAAAGCAAAGAAAGGCAAGTGTAACGGAAGGAACGGCACGGCAAGGGGAAACAAGTCTAAGGCACGACAACGCACGCTAGGCAATGCACGGCAAGGGAAGGATAGGGTAACGCATGGGAAAGAACGGTCAGGGGAGGCAAGGCTAAGGCACGACAACGCAAGGCTTGGCAATGCACGGAAGGCAAGTAAAGAGTAACGGAAGTTAAGGAAGGCAAGGGAAAGCAAAGAAAGGCAAGTGTAACGGAAGGAACGGCACGGCAAGGGGAAACAAGGCTAAGGCACGACAACGCACGCTAGGCAATGCACGGCAAGGCAAGGAAAGGGTAACGCATGGGAAAGCACGGTCAGGCGAGGCAAGGCTAAGGAAAGCCAACGCAAGGCTAGGCAATGCACGGTAAGCAAGCAAGGAGTAACGGAATGCAAGGAAGGAAAGGGAAAGCAAGGGAAGGCAAGGGTAACGGAAGGAACGGCACGGCAAGGGGTAAGAAGGCTAAGGCACGACAACGCAGGGCTAGGCAATGCACGGCAAGGCAAGGAAAGGGTAACGCAGGGGAAGGCACGGTCAGGTGAGGCAAGGATAAGGCACGACAATGCAAGGCTAGTCAATGCACGGCAAGGCAAGGAAACAGTAACGGAAGGAAAGGAAGGCAAGGGAAAGCCAAGCAAGGCAAGTGTAACAAAAGGCACGCCACGGCAAGGGGAAACAAGGCTAAGACACGACAACGCACGCTAGGCAATGCACGGCAAGGCAAGGAAAGGGTAACGCATGGGAAACGACGGTCAGGCGAGGCAAGGCTAAGGCATGACAACGCAAGGCTAGGCAATGCACGGAAAGCAAGCAAAGAGTAACGGAACGCAAGGAAGGCAAGGGAAAGCAAGGGAAGGCAAGGGTAACGGAAGGAACGGCACGGCAAGGGGTAAGAAGGCTAAGGCACGACAACGCAGGGCTAGGCAATGCACGGCAAGGCAAGGAAATGGTAACGCAGGGGAAGGCACGGTCAGGTGAGGCAAGGATAAGGCACGACAATGCAAGGCTAGGCAATGCACGGCAAGGCAAGGAAAGAGTAACGGAAGGAAAGGAAGGCAAGGCAAAGCCAGGCAAGGCAAGTGTAACAAAAGCCACGCCACGGCAAGGGGAATCAAGGCTAAGGCACGGCAACGCACGGCTAGGCAATGCACGGCAAGGCAAGGAAAGGGTAACGCAAGGCAAGGCACGGTGAGGCTAGGCAAGGCTAATGCACGACAACGCAAGGCTAGGCAATGCACGACAATGCAAGGAAAGCTTAAAGCAAAGGAAGGCACGGTCAGGCGAGATAAGGCTAAGGCACGACAACGCAAGGCTAGGCAATGCAGGGAAGGCAAGCAAAGAGTAACGGAAGGTAAGGAAGGCAAGGGAAAGCAAAGAAAGGCAAGTGTAACGGAAGGAACGGCACGGCAAGGGGAAACAAGGCTAAGGCACGACAACGCACGGCTAGGAAATGCACGGCAAGGGAAGGAAAGGGTAACGCAAGGCAAGGCACGGTGAGGCTAGGCAAGGTTAATGCACGAAAACGCAAGGCTAGGCAATGCACGACAAGGCAAGGAAAGCTTAAAGCAAAGGAAGGCACGGTCAGGCGAGATAAGGCTAAGGCACGACAACGCACGGCTAGGCAATGCACGGAAGGCAAGCAAAGAGTAACGGAATGTAAGGAAAGCATGGGAAAGCAAGGAAACGCAATGGTAACGGAAGGAACGGCACGGCAAGGGGAAACAAGGCTAAGGCACGACAACGCACGCTAGGCAATGCACGGCAAGGCAAGGAAAGGGTAACGCATGGGAAAGCACGGTCAGGCGAGGCAAGGCTAAGGCAGGACAACCTAAGTCTAGGCAATGCACGGAAGGCAAGCAAAGAGAAACGGAAGGTAAGGAAGGAAATGGAAAGCAAAGAAAGGCAAGTGTAACGGAAGGAACTGCACGGCAAGGGGAAAAAAGGCTAAGGCACGACAACGCCCGGCTAGGCAATGCACGGCAAGGCAAGCAAAGGGTAACGCAAGGAAAGGCACGGTGAGGCTAGGCAAGGCTAATGCATGAAAACGCCAGGCTAGGCGATGCACGACAATGCAAGGAAAGCTTAAAGCAACGGAAGGCAAGGTCAGGCGAGATAAGGCAAAGGCACGACAACGCAAGGCTAGGCAATTCAGGGAAGGCAAGCAAAGAGTAACGGAAGGTAAGGAAGGCAAGGAAAAGCAAGGAAAGGCAAGGGTAACGGAAGGAACGGCACGGCAAGGGGGAACAAGTCTCAGGCACGACACCGAACGCTAGGCAATGAACGGCAAGGCAAGGAAAGGGTAACGCATGGGAAAGCACGGTCAGGCGAGGCAAGGCTAAGGCACGACAACGCAAGGCTAGGCAATGCACGGAAGGCAAGCAAAGAGTAACGGAAGGTAAGGAAGGGAAGGGAAAGCAAGGAAAGGCAAGTGTAACGAAAGGAACGGCACGGCAAGGGGAAACAAGGCTAAGGCACGACAACGCAGGGCTAGGCAATGCACGGCAAGGCAAGGAAAGAGTAACGGAAAGGAACGGAAGGCAAGGCAAAGCCAGGCAAGGCAAGTGTAACAAAAGGCACGCAACGGCAAGGGGAAACAAGGCTAAGGCACGACAACACACGGCTAGGAAATGCACGGCAAGGCAAGGAAAGGGTAACGCAAGGCAAGGCACGGTGAGGCTAGGCAAGGCTAATGCACGACAACGCAAGGCTAGGCAATGCACGACAATGCAAGGAAAGCTTAAAGCAAAGGAAGGCACGGTCAGAAGAGATAAGGCTAAGGCACGAAAACGCAAGGCTAGGCAATGCAGGGAAGGCAAGCAAAGGGTAACGGAAGGTAAGGAAGGCAAAGGAAAGCAAGGAAAGGCAATGGTAACGGAAGCAACGGCACGGGAAGGGGAAACAAGTCTAAGGCACGACAACGCACGCTAGGCAATGCACGGCAAGGGAAGGAAAGGGTAACGCATGGGAAAGAACGGTCAGGGGAGGCAAGGCTAAGGCACGACAACGCAAGGCTTGGCAATGCACGGAAGGCAAGCAAAGAGTAACGGAAGGTAAGGAAGGTAAGGGAAAGCAAAGAAAGGCAAGTGTAACGGAAGGAACGGCACGGCAAGGGGAAACAAGGCTAAGGCACGACAACGCACGCTAGGCAATGCACGGCAAGGCAAGGAAAGGGTAACGCATGGGAAATCACGGTCAGGCGAGGCAAGGCTAAGGAAAGCCAACGCAAGGCTAGGCAATGCACGATAAGCAAGCAAGGAGTAACGGAATGCAAGGAAGGAAAGGGAAAGCAAGGGAAGGCAAGGGTAACGGAAGGAACGGCACGGCAAGCGGTAAGAAGGCTAAGGCACGACAACGCAGGGCTAGGCAATGCACGGCAAGGCAAGGAAAGGGTAACGCAGGGGAAGGCACGGTCAGGTGAGGCAAGGATAAGGCACGACAATGCAAGGCTAGGCAATGCACGGCAAGGCAAGGAAAGAGTAACGGAAGGAAAGGAAGGCAAGGCAAAGCCAAGCAAGGCAAGTGTAACAAAAGGCACGCCACGGCAAGGGGAATCAAGGCTAAGGCACGACAACGCACGGCTAGGCAATGCACGGCAAGGCAAGGAAAGGGAAACGCAAGGCAAGGCACGGTGAGGCTAGGCAAGGCTAATGCACGACAACGCAAGGCTAGGCAATGCACGACAATGCAAGGAAAGCTTAAAGCAAAGGAAGGCACGGTCAGGCGAGATAAGGCTAAGGCACGACAACGCAAGGCTAGGCAATGCACGCAAGGCAAGCAAAGAGTAACGGAAGTTAAGGAAGGCAAGGGAAAGCAAAGAAAGGCAAGTGTAAAGGAAGGAACGGCACGGCAAGGGGAAACAAGGCTAAGGCACGACAACGCACGCTAGGCAATGCACGGCAAGGCAAGGAAAGGGTAACGCAAGGCAAGGCACGGTGAGGCTAGGCAAGGTTAATGCACGACAACGCAAGGCTAGGCAATGCACGGAAAGCAAGCAAAGAGTAACGGAAGTTAAGGAAGGCAAGGGAAAGCAAAGAAAGGCAAGTGTAAAGGAAGGAACGGCACGGCAAGGTGAAACAAGGCTAAGGCACGACAACGCACGCTAGGCAATGCACGGCAAGGCAAGGAAAGGGTAACGCATGGGAAAGCACGGTCAGGCGAGGCAAGGCTAAGGCACGACAACCGAAGGCTAGGCAATGCACGGAAAGCAAGCAAAGAGTAACGGAACGCAAGGAAGGCAAGGGAAAGCAAGGGAAGGCAAGGGTAACGGAAGGAACGGCACGGCAAGGGGTGACAAGGCTAAGGCACGGCAACGCAGGGCTAGGCAATGCACGGCAAGGCAAGGAAAGGGTAACGCAGGGGAAGGCACGGTCAGGTGAGGTAAGGATAAGGCACGACAATGCAAGGCTAGGCAATGCACGGCAAGGCAAGGAAAGAGTAACGGAAGGAAAGGAAGGCAAGTCAAAGCCAGGAAAGGCAAGTGTAACAAAAGGCACGCCACGGCAAGGGGAAACAAGGCTAAGGTACGACAACGCACGGCTAGGCAATGCACGGCAAGGCAAGGAAAGGGTAACGCAAGGCAAGGCACGGTGAGGCTAGGCAAGGCTAATGCACGACAACGCAAGGCTAAGCAATGCACGACAATGTAAGGAAAGCTTAAAGCAAAGGAAGGCACGGTCAGGCGAGATAAGTCTAAGGCACGACAACGCAAGGCTAGGCAATGCAGGGAAGGGAAGCAAAGAGTAACGGAAGGCAAGCAAGGCAAGGAAAAGCAAGGAAAGGCAAGGGTAACGGAAGGAAGTGCACGGCAAGGGGAAACAAGGCTAAGGCACGGCAACGCAGGCTGGGCAATGCACGGCAAGGCAAGGAAAGGGTAACGCAAGGCAAGGCACGGTGAGGCTAGGCAAGGCTAATGTACGGAAACGCAAGGCTAGGCAATGCACGACAATGCAAGGAAAGCTTAAAGCAAAGGAAGGCAAGGTCAGGCGAGATAAGGCAAAGGCACGACAACGCAAGGCTAGGCAATTCAGGGAAGGCAAGCAAAGAGTAACGGAAGGTAAGGAAGGCAAGGAAAAGCAAGGAAAGGCAAGGGTAACGGAAGGAACGGCACGGCAAGGGGGAACAAGTCTAAGGCACGACACCGAACGCTAGGCAATGAACGGCAAGGCAAGGAAAGGGTAACGCATGGGAAAGCACGATCAGGCGAGGCAAGGCTAAAGCACGACAACGCAAGGCTAGGCAATGCACGGATGGCAAGCAAAGAGTAACGGAAGGTAAGGAAGGCAAGGGAAAGCAAGGAAAGGCAAGTGTAACGGAAGGAACGCCACGGCAAGGGGAAACAAGGCTAAGACACGACAACGCACGCTAGGCAATGCACGGCAAGGCAAGGAAAGGGTAACGCATGGGAAAGCACGGTCAGGCGAGGCAAGGCTAAGGCATGACAACGCAAGGCTAGGCAATGCACGGAAAGCAAGCAAAGAGTAACGGAACGCAAGGAAGGCAAGGGAAAGCAAGGGAAGTCAAGGGTAACGGAAGGAACGGCACGGCAAGGGGTAAGAAGGCTAAGGCACGACAACGCAGTGCTAGGCAATGCACGGCAAGGCAAGGAAATGGTAACGCAGGGGAAGGCACGGTCAGGTGAGGCAAGGATAAGGCACGACAATGCAAGGCTAGGCAATGCACGGCAAGGCAAGGAAAGAGTAACGGAAGGAAAGGAAGGCAAGGCAAAGCCAGGCAAGGCAAGTGTAACAAAAGCCTCGCCACGGCAAGGGGAATCAAGGCTAAGGCACGGCAACGCACGGCTAGGCAATGCACGGCAAGGCAAGGAAAGGGTAACGCAAGGCAAGGCACGGTGAGGCTAGGCAAGGCTAATGCACGACAACGCAAGGCTAGGCAATGCACGACAATGCAAGGAAAGCTTAAAGCAAAGGAAGGCACGGTCAGGCGAGATAAGGCTAAGGCACGACAACGCAAGGCTAGGCAATGCAGGGAAGGCAAGCAAAGAGTAACGGAAGGTAAGGAAGGCAAGGGAAAGCAAAGAAAGGCAAGTGTAACGGAAGGAACGGCACGGCAAGGGGAAACAAGGCTAAGGCACGACAACGCACGGCTAGGAAATGCACGGCAAGGGAAGGAAAGGGTAACGCAAGGCAAGGCACGGTGAGGCTAGGCAAGGTTAATGCACGAAAACGCAAGGCTAGGCAATGCACGACAAGGCAAGGAAAGCTTAAAGCAAAGGAAGGCACGGTCAGGCGAGATAAGGCTAAGGCACGACAACGAACGGCTAGGCAATGCACGGAAGGCAAGCAAAGAGTAACGGAATGTAAGGAAGGCATGGGAAAGCAAGGAAACGCAATGGTAACGGAAGGAACGGCACGGCAAGGGGAAACAAGGCTAAGGCACGACAACGCACGCTAGGCAATGCACGGGAAGGCAAGGAAAGTGTAACGCATGGGAAAGCACGGTCAGGCGAGGCAAGGCTAAGGCAGGACAACCTAAGTCTAGGCAATGCACGGAAGGCAAGCAAAGAGAAACGGAAGGTAAGGAAGGAAATGGAAAGCAAAGAAAGGCAAGTGTAACGGAAGGAACGGCACGGCAAGGGGAAACAAGGCTAAGGCACGACAACGCACGCTAGGCAATGCACGGCAAGGCAAGGAAAGGGTAACGCATGGGAAAGCACGGTCAGGCGAGGCAAGGCTAAGGCACGACAACGCAAGGCTAGGCAATCCACGGAAGACAAGCAAAGAGTAACGGAAGGTAAGGAAGGCAAGGGAAAGCAAAGAAAGGCAAGTGTAACGGAAGGAACTGCACGGCAAGGGGAAACAAGGCTAAGGCACGACAACGCACGGCTAGGCAGTGCACGGCAAGGCAAGCAAAGGGTAACGCAAGGCAAGCCACGGTGAGGCTAGGCAAGGCTAATGCACGGAAACGCAAGGCTAGGCAATGCACGACAATGCAAGGAAAGCTTAAAGCAAAGGAAGGCAAGGTCAGGCGAGATAAGGCAAAGGCACGACAACGCAAGGCTAGGCAATTCAGGGAAGGCAAGCAAAGAGTAACGGAAGGTAAGGAAGGCAAGGAAAAGCAAGGAAAGGCAAGGGTAACGGAAGAAACGGCAAGGCAAGGGGGAACAAGTCTAAGGCACGACACCGAACGCTAGGCAATGAACGGCAAGGCAAGGAAAGGGTAACGCATGGGAAAGCACGGTCAGGCGAGGCAAGGCTAAGGCACGACAACGCAAGGCTAGGCAATGCACGGAAGGAAAGCAAAGAGTAACGGAACGCAAGGAAGGCAAGGGAAAGCAAGGGAAGGCAAGGGTAACGGAAGGAACGGCACGGCAAGGGGTAAGAAAGCTAAGGCACGACAACGCAGGGCTAGGCAATGCACGGCAAGGCAAGGAAAGGGTAACGCAGGGGAAGGCACGGTCAGGTGAGGCAAGGATAAGGCACGACAATGCAAGGCTAGGCAATGCACGGCAAGGCAAGGAAAGAGTAACGGAAGGAAAGGAAGGCAAGGCAAAGCCAGGCAAGACAAGTGTAACAAAAGGCACGCCACGGCAAGGGGAATCAAGGCTAAGGCACGACAACCCACGGCTAGGCAATGCACGACAATGCAAGGAAAGCTGAAAGAAAAGGAAGGCACGGTCAGGCGAGATAAGGCTAAGGCACGACAACGCAAGGCTAGGCAATGCACGGAAGGCAAGCAAAGAGTAACGGAAGGTAAGGAAGGCAAGGGAAAGCAAGGAAAGGCAAGCGTAACGGAAGGAACGGCACGGCAAGGGGAAACAAGGCTAAGGCACGACAACGCACGCTAGGCAATGCACGGCAAGGCAAGGAAAGGGTAACGCATGGGAAAGCACGGTCAGGCGAGGCAAGGCTAAGGAAAGCCAACGCAAGGCTAGGCAATGCACGGTAAACAAGCAAGGAGTAACGGAATGCAAGGAAGGAAAGGGAAAGCAAGGGAAGGCAAGGGTAACGGAAGGAACGGCACGGCAAGCGGTAAGAAGGCTAAGGCACGACAACGCAGGGCTAGGCAATGCACGGAAGGCAAGCAAAGAGTAACGGAAGGTAAGGAAGGCAAGGGAAAGCAAAGAAAGTCAAGTGTAACGGAAGGAACGGCACGGCAAGGGGAAACAAGGCTAAGGCACGACAACGCACGCTAGGCAATGCACGGCAAGGCAAGGAAAGGGTAACGCAAGGCAAGGCACGGTGAGGCTAGGCAAGGTTAATGCACGACAACGCAAGGCTAGGCAATGCACGACAATGCAAGGTAAGCTTAAAGCAAAGGAAGGCACGGTCAGGCGAGATAAGGCTAAGGCACGACAACGCAAGGCTAGGCAATGCACGGAAGGCAAGCAAAGAGTAACGGAAGGTAAGGAAGGCAAGGGAAAGCAAGGAAAGTCAATGGTAACGGAAGGAACGGCACGGCAAGGGGAAACAAGGCTAAGGCACGACAACGCACACTAGGCAATGCACGGCAAGGCAAGGAAAGGGTAACGCATGGGAAAGCACGGTCAGGCGAGGCAAGGCTAAGGCACGACAACCCAAGGCTAGGCAATGCACGGAAGGCAAGCAAAGAGAAACGGAAGGTAAGGAAGGAAAGGGAAAGCAAAGAAAGGCAAGTGTAACGGAAGGAACGGCACGGCAAGGGGAAACAAGGCTAAGGCACGACAACGCACGGCTAGGCAATGCACGGTAAGGCAAGCAAAGGGTAACGCAAGGAAAGGCACGGTGAGGCTAGGCAAGTCTAATGCACAAAAACGCAAGGCTAGGCGATGCACGACAATGCAAGGAAAGCTTAAAGCAAAGGAAGGCAAGGTCAGGCGAGATAATTCTAAGGCACGACAACGCAAGGCTAGGAAATTCAGGGAAGGCAAGCAAAGACTAACGGAAGGCAAGCAAGGCAAGGAAAAGGAAGGAAAGGCCAGGGTAACGGAAGGAACGGCACGGCAAGGGGAAACAAGTCTAAGGCACGACACCGAACGCTAGGCATTGAACGGCAAGGCAAGGAAAGGGAAAAGCATTTGAAAGCACGGTCAGGCGAGGCAACGCTAAGGCACGACAACGCAAGGCTAGGCAATGCACGGAAGGCAAGCAAAGAGTAACGGAAGGTAAGGAAGGCAAGGGAAAGGAAGGAAAGGCAAGTGTAACGGAAGGAACGGCACGGCAAGGGGAAACAAGGCTAAGGCACGACAACGCACGGCTAGGCAATGCACGGCAAGGCAAGGAAAGGGTAACGAATGGGAAAGCACGGTCAGGCGATGCAAGGCTAAGGCATGACAACGCAAGGCTAGGCAATGCACGGAAAGCAAGCAAAGAGTAACGGAACGCAAGGAAGGCAAGGGAAAGCAAGGGAAGGCATGGGTAACGGAAGGAACGGCACGGAAAGGGGTAACAAGGCTAAGGCAGGGCAACGCAGGGCTAGGCAATGCACGGCAAGGCAAGGAAAGGGTAACGCAGGGGAAGGCACGGTCAGGTGAGGCAAGGATAAGGCACGACAATGCAAGGCTAGGCAATGCACGGGAAGGCAAGGAAAGAGTAACGGAAGGAAAGGAAGGCAAGTCAAAGCCAGGAAAGGCAAGTGTAACAAAAGGCACGCCACGGCAAGGGGAAACAAGGCTAAGGTACGACAACGCACGGCTAGGCAATGCACGGCAAGGCAAGGAAAGGGTAACGCAAGGCAAGGCACGGTGAGGCTAGGCAAGGCTAATGCACGACAACGCAAGGCTAAGCAATGCACGACAATGTAAGGAAAGCTTAAAGCAAAGGAAGGCACGGTCAGGCGAGATAAGTGTAAGGCACGACAACGCAAGGCTAGGCAATGCAGGGAAGGGAAGCAAAGAGTAACGGAAGGCAAGCAAGGCAAGGAAAAGCAAGGAAAGGCAAGGGTAACGGAAGGAAGTGCACGGCAAGGGGAAACAAGGCTAAGGCACGGCAACGCAGGCTGGGCAAAGCACGGCAAGGCAAGGAAATGGTAACGCATGGGAAAGCACGTTCAAGCGAGGCAAGGCTAAGGCACGACAACGCAAGGCTAGGCAATCCACGGAAGGCAAGCAAAGAGTAACGGAAGGAAAGGAAGGCAAGGGAAAGCAAGGCAAGGCAAGTGTAACGGAAGGAACGGCACGGCAAGGGGAAACAAGGCTAAGGCACGACAACGCACGGCTAGGCAATGCACGGCAAGGCAAGGAAAGGGTAACGCAAGGCAAGGTACGGTGAGGCTAGGCAAGGTTAATGCACGAAAACGCAAGGCTAGGCAATGCACGACAAGGCAAGGAAAGCTTAAAGCAAAGGAAGGCACGGTCAGGCGAGATAAGGCTAAGGCACGACAACGCACGGCTAGGCAATGCACGGAAGGCAAGCAAAGAGTAACGGAATGTAAGGAAGGCATGGGAAAGCAAGGAAACGCAATGGAAACGGAAGGAACGGCACGGCAAGGGGAAACAAGGCTAAGGCACGACAACGCACGCTAGGCAATGCACGGCAAGGCAAGGAAAGGGTAACGCATGGGAAAGCACGGTCAGGCGAGGCAAGGCTAAGGCAGGACAACCTAAGTCTAGGCAATGCACGGAAGGCAAGCAAAGAGAAACGGAAGGTAAGGAAGGAAATGGAAAGCAAAGAAAGGCAAGTGTAACGGAAGGAACGGCACGGCAAGGGGAAACAAGTCTAAGGCACGACAACGCACGCTAGGCAATGCACGGCAAGGGAAGGATAGGGTAACGCATGGGAAAGAACGGTCAGGGGAGGCAAGGCTAAGGCACGACAACGCAAGGCTTGGCAATGCACGGAAGGCAAGTAAAGAGTAACGGAAGTTAAGGAAGGCAAGGGAAAGCAAAGAAAGGCAAGTGTAACGGAAGGAACGGCACGGCAAGGGGAAACAAGGCTAAGGCACGACAACGCACGCTAGGCAATGCACGGCAAGGCAAGGAAAGGGTAACGCATGGGAAAGCACGGTCAGGCGAGGCAAGGCTAAGGAAAGCCAACGCAAGGCTAGGAACGGTAAGCAAGCAAGGAGTAACGGAATTAAAGCAAAGGAAGGCACGGTCAGGCGAGATAAGGCTAAGGCACGACAACGCAAGGCTAGGCAATGCACGGAAAGCAAGCAAGGAGTAACGGAATGTAAGGAAGGCAAGGGAAAGCAAGGAAACGCAATGGTAACGGAAGGAACGGCACGGCAAGGGGAAAGAAGGCTAAGGCACGACAACGCAGGGCTAGGCAATGCACGGCAAGGCAAGGAAAGGGTAACGCATGGGAAAGCACGGTCAGGCGAGGCAAGGCTAAGGCACGACAATGCAAGGCTAGGCAATGCACGGAAGGCAAGCAAAGAGTAACGGAAGGTAAGGAAGGCAAGGAAAGCAAGGAAAGGCAAGTGTAACTGAAGGAACGGCACGGCAAGGGGAAACAAGGCTAAGGCACGACAACGCACGGCTAGGCAATGCACGGCAAGGCAAGGAAAGGGTAACGCAAGGCAAGGCACGGTGAGGCTAGGCAAGGCTAATGCACGACAACGCAAGGCTGCAATGCACGACAATGAAGGAAAGCTTAAAGCAAAGGAAGGCACGGTCAGGCGAGATAAGGCTAAGGCACGACAACGCAAGGCTAGGCAATGCACGGAAGGCAAGCAAAGAGTAACGGAAGGTAAGGAAGGCAAGGGAAAGCAAAGAAAGGCAAGTGTAACGGAAGGAACGGCACGGCAAGGGGAAACAAGGCTGAGGCACGACAACGCACGCTAGGCAATGCACGGCAAGGCAAGGAAAGGGTAACGCATGGGAAAGCACGGTCAGGCGAGGCAAGGCTAAGGCAGGACAACCTAAGTCTAGGCAATGCACGGAAGGCAAGCAAAGAGAAACGGAAGGTAAGGAAGGCAAGGGAAAGCAAAGAAAGGCAAGGGTAACGGAAGGAACGGCACGGCAAGGGGTAACAAGGCTAAGGCACGACAACACACGGCTAGGAAATGCACGGCAAGGCAAGGAAAGGGTAACGCAAGGCAAGGCACGGTGAGGCTAGGCAAGGCTAATGCACGACAACGCAAGGCTAGGCAATGCACGACAATGCAAGGAAAGCTTAAAGCAAAGGAAGGCACGGTCAGGCGAGATAAGGCTAAGGCACGACAACGCAAGGCTAGGCAATGCACGGAAGGCAAGCAAAGAGTAACGGAAGGTAAGGAAGGCAAGGGAAAGCAAAGAAAGGCAAGTGTAACGGAAGGAACGGCACGGCAAGGGGAAACAAGGCTAAGGCACGACAACGCACGCTAGGCAATGCACGGCAAGGCAAGGAAAGGGTAACGCAAGGCAAGGCACGGTGAGGCTAGGCAAGGTTAATGCACGAAAACGCAAGGCTAGGCAATGCAAGCAAAGAGACGGAAGTTAAGGAAGGCAAGGAAAGCAAGTGTAAAGGAAGGAACGGCACGGCAAGGGGAAACAAGGCTAAGGCACGACAACGCACGCTAGGCAATGCACGGCAAGGCAAGAAAGGGTAACGCTGGGAAAGCAGGCAGGCGCAAGGCAACGCAACGGCTAGGCAATGCACGGAAGGCAAGCAAAGAGTAACGGAATGTAAGGAAGGCATGGGAAATCAAGGAAAGGCAAGGGTAACGGAAGGAACGGCACGGCAAGGGGAAACAAGGCTAAGGCACGACAACGCAGGGCTAGGCAATGCACGGCAAGGCAAGGAAAGGGTAACGCATGGGAAAGCACGGTCAGGCGAGGCAAGGCTAAGGCAGGACAACCTAAGTCTAGGCAATGCACGGAAGGCAAGCAAAGAGTAACGGAAGGTAAGGAAGGCAATGGAAAGCAAAGAAAGGCAAGTGTAACGGAAGGAACGGCACGGCAAGGGGAAACAAGGCTAAGGCACGACAACGCACGGCTAGGCAATGCACGGCAAGGCAAGGAAAGGGTAACGCAAGGAAAGGCACGGTGAGGCTAGGCAAGGCTAATGCATGACAACGCAAGGCTAGGCAATGCACGACAATGCAAGGAAAGCTTAAAGCAAAGGAAGGCAAGGTCAGGCGAGATAAGGCTAAGGCACGACAACGCAAGGCTAGGCAATGCAGGGAAGGCAAGCAAAGAGTAACGGAAGGTAAGCAAGGCAAGGAAAAGCAAGGAAAGGCAAGGGTAACGGAAGGAACTGCACGGCAAGGGGAAACAAGGCTAAGGCACGGCAACGCAGGCTGGGCAATGCACGGCAAGGCAAGGAAAGGGTAACGCAAGGCAAGGCACGGTCAGGCGAGGCAAGGCTAAGGCACGACAACGCAAGGCTAGGCAATGCACGGAACAATGCAAGAGTAACGGAAGGTAAGGAAGGCAAGGGAAAGCAAGGGAAGGCAAGGGTAACGGAAGGAACGGCACGGCAAGGGGTAAGGCTAAGGCACGACAACGCAGGGCTAGGCAATGCACGGGAAGGCAAGGAAAGAGTAACGGAACGGTAACGGAAGGCAAGGCAAAGCAAGGCAAGGCAAGGGTAACGGAAGGAACGGCACGGCAAGGGGAAACAAGGCTAAGGCACGACAACGACACGGCTAGGCAATGCACGGCAAGGCAAGGAAAGGGTAACGCAGGCTAGGCAAGGCTAATGCACGAAACGCACGCAATCAGGCAAGAGGCAACGGTCAGAAGAGATAAGGCTAAGGCACGACAACGCAAGGCTAGGCAATGCACGGAAGGCAAGCAAAGAGTAACGGAAGGTAAGGAAGGCAAGGGAAAGCAAAGAAAGGCAAGTGTAACGGAAGGAACGGCACGGCAAGGGGAAACAAGGCTAAGGCACGACAACGCACGCTAGGCAATGCACGGCAAGGCAAGGAAAGGGTAACGCATGGGAAAGCACGGTCAGGCGAGGCAAGGCTAAGGAAAGACAACGCAAGGCTAGGCAATGCACGGTAAGCAAGCAAAGAGTAACGGAATGCAAGGAAGGCAAGGGAAAGCAAGGGAAGGCAAGGGTAACGGAAGGAACGGCACGGCAAGGGGTAAGAAGGCTAAGGCACGACAACGCAGGGCTAGGCAATGCACGGCAAGGCAAGGAAAGGGTAACGCAGGGGAAGGCACGGTCAGGTGAGGCAAGGATAAGGCACGACAATGCAAGGCTAGGCAATGCACGGCAAGGCAAGGAAAGAGTAACGGAAGGAAAGGAAGGCAAGGCAAAGCCAGGCAAGGCAAGTGTAACAAAAGGCACGCCACGGCAAGGGGAATCAAGGCTAAGGCACGACAACGCACGGCTAGGCAATGCACGGCAAGGCAAGGAAAGGGTAACGCCAGGCAAGGCACGGTGAGGCTAGGCAAGGCTAATGCACGACAACGCAAGGCTAGGCAATGCACGACAATGCAAGGAAAGCTTAAAGCAAAGGAAGGCACGGTCAGGCGAGAGAAGGCTAAGGCACGACAACGCAAGGCTAGGCAATGCAGGGAAGGCAAGCAAAGAGTAACGGAAGGTAAGGAAGGCAAGGGAAAGCAAGGAAAGGCAATGGTAACGGAAGGAACGGCACGGCAAGGGGAAACAAGGCTAAGGCACGACAACGCACGGCTAGGCAATGCACGGCAAGGCAAGGAAAGGGTAACGCAATGGCAAGGCACGGTCAGGCGATGCAAGGCTAAGGCATGACAACGCAAGGCTAGGCAATGCACGAAAGCAAGGCAAAGGACGGAAGCTTAAAGGCAAAGGAAGGCACGGTCAGGCGCAGCAAGGGGTAACAAGGCTAAGGCACGGCAACGAAGGGCTAGGCAATGCACGGCAAGGCAAGGAAAGGGTAACAGGGGAAGGCACGGTCAGGTGAGGCAAGGATAAACGACAATGCAAGGCTAGGCAATGCACGGGAAGCAAGGAAAGAGTAACGGAAGGAAAGGAAGGCAAGTCAAAGCCAGGAAAGGCAAGTGAACAAAAGGCACGCCACGGCAAGGGGAAACAAGGCTAAGGTACGACAACGCACGGCTAGGCAATGCACGGCAAGGCAAGGAAAGGGTAACGCAAGGCAAGGCACGGTGAGGCTAGGCAAGGCTAATGCACGACAACGCAAGGCTAAGCAATGCACGACAATGTAAGGAAAGCTTAAAGCAAAGGAAGGCACGGTCAGGCGAGATAAAAGGCAGACAACGCAAGGCTAGGCAATGCAGTGAAGGGAAGCAAAGAGTAACGGAAGGCAAGCAAGCAAGGAAAAGCAAGGAAAGGCAAGGGTAACGGAAGGAACTGCACGGCAAGGGGAAACAAGGCTAAGGCACGGCAACGCAGGCTGGGCAATGCACGGCAAGGCAAGGAAAGGGTAACGCATGGGAAAGCACGGTCAGGCGAGGCAAGGCTAAGGCACGACAACGCAAGGCTAGGCAATCCACGGAAGGCAAGCAAAGAGTAACGGAAGGTAAGGAAGGCAAGGGAAAGCAAAGAAAGGCAAGTGTAACGGAAGGAACTGCACGGCAAGGGGAAACAAGGCTAAGGCACGACAACGCACGGCTAGGCAGTGCACGGCAAGGCAAGCAAAGGGTAACGCAAGGCAAGCCACGGTGAGGCTAGGCAAGGCTAATGCACGGAAACGCAAGGCTAGGCAATGCACGACAATGCAAGGAAAGCTTAAAGCAAAGGAAGGCAAGGTCAGGCGAGATAAGGCAAAGGCACGACAACGCAAGGCTAGGCAATTCAGGGAAGGCAAGCAAAGAGTAACGGAAGGTAAGGAAGGCAAGGAAAAGCAAGGAAAGGCAAGGGTAACGGAAGAAACGGCACGGCAAGGGGGAACAAGTCTAAGGCACGACACCGAACGCTAGGCAATGAACGGCAAGGCAAGGAAAGGGTAACGCATGGGAAAGCACGGTCAGGCGAGGCAAGGCTAAGGCACGACAACGCAAGGCTAGGCAATGCACGGAAGGAAAGCAAAGAGTAACGGAACGCAAGGAAGGCAAGGGAAAGCAAGGGAAGGCAAGGGTAACGGAAGGAACGGCACGGCAAGGGGTAAGAAAGCTAAGGCACGACAACGCAGGGCTAGGCAATGCACGGCAAGGCAAGGAAAGGGTAACGCAGGGGAAGGCACGGTCAGGTGAGGCAAGGATAAGGCACGACAATGCAAGGCTAGGCAATGCACGGCAAGGCAAGGAAAGAGTAACGGAAGGAAAGGAAGGCAAGGCAAAGCCAGGCAAGACAAGTGTAACAAAAGGCACGCCACGGCAAGGGGAATCAAGGCTAAGGCACGACAACCCACGGCTAGGCAATGCACGGCAAGGCAAGGAAAGGGTAACGCAAGGCAAGGCACGGTGAGGCTAGGCAAGGCTAATGCACGACAACGCAAGGCTAGGCAATGCACGACAATGCAAGGAAAGCTGAAAGAAAAGGAAGGCACGGTCAGGCGAGATAAGGCTAAGGCACGACAACGCAAGGCTAGGCAATGCACGGAAGGCAAGCAAAGAGTAACGGAAGGTAAGGAAGGCAAGGGAAAGCAAGGAAAGGCAAGCGTAACGGAAGGAACGGCACGGCAAGGGGAAACAAGGCTAAGGCACGACAACGCACGCTAGGCAATGCACGGCAAGGCAAGGAAAGGGTAACGCATGGGAAAGCACGGTCAGGCGAGGCAAGGCTAAGGAAAGCCAACGCAAGGCTAGGCAATGCACGGTAAACAAGCAAGGAGTAACGGAATGCAAGGAAGGAAAGGGAAAGCAAGGGAAGGCAAGGGTAACGGAAGGAACGGCACGGCAAGCGGTAAGAAGGCTAAGGCACGACAACGCAGGGCTAGGCAATGCACGGAAGGCAAGCAAAGAGTAACGGAAGGTAAGGAAGGCAAGGGAAAGCAAAGAAAGTCAAGTGTAACGGAAGGAACGGCACGGCAAGGGGAAACAAGGCTAAGGCACGACAACGCACGCTAGGCAATGCACGGCAAGGCAAGGAAAGGGTAACGCAAGGCAAGGCACGGTGAGGCTAGGCAAGGTTAATGCACGACAACGCAAGGCTAGGCAATGCACGACAATGCAAGGTAAGCTTAAAGCAAAGGAAGGCACGGTCAGGCGAGATAAGGCTAAGGCACGACAACGCAAGGCTAGGCAATGCACGGAAGGCAAGCAAAGAGTAACGGAAGGTAAGGAAGGCAAGGGAAAGCAAGGAAAGTCAATGGTAACGGAAGGAACGGCACGGCAAGGGGAAACAAGGCTAAGGCACGACAACGCACACTAGGCAATGCACGGCAAGGCAAGGAAAGGGTAACGCATGGGAAAGCACGGTCAGGCGAGGCAAGGCTAAGGCACGACAACCCAAGGCTAGGCAATGCACGGAAGGCAAGCAAAGAGAAACGGAAGGTAAGGAAGGAAAGGGAAAGCAAAGAAAGGCAAGTGTAACGGAAGGAACGGCACGGCAAGGGGAAACAAGGCTAAGGCACGACAACGCACGGCTAGGCAATGCACGGTAAGGCAAGCAAAGGGTAACGCAAGGAAAGGCACGGTGAGGCTAGGCAAGTCTAATGCACGAAAACGCAAGGCTAGGCGATGCACGACAATGCAAGGAAAGCTTAAAGCAAAGGAAGGCAAGGTCAGGCGAGATAATTCTAAGGCACGACAACGCAAGGCTAGGAAATTCAGGGAAGGCAAGCAAAGAGTAACGGAAGGCAAGCAAGGCAAGGAAAAGGAAGGAAAGGCCAGGGTAACGGAAGGAACGGCACGGCAAGGGGAAACAAGTCTAAGGCACGACACCGAACGCTAGGCATTGAACGGCAAGGCAAGGAAAGGGAAAAGCATTTGAAAGCACGGTCAGGCGAGGCAACGCTAAGGCACGACAACGCAAGGCTAGGCAATGCACGGAAGGCAAGCAAAGAGTAACGGAAGGTAAGGAAGGCAAGGGAAAGGAAGGAAAGGCAAGTGTAACGGAAGGAACGGCACGGCAAGGGGAAACAAGGCTAAGGCACGACAACGCACGGCTAGGCAATGCACGGCAAGGCAAGGAAAGGGTAACGAATGGGAAAGCACGGTCAGGCGATGCAAGGCTAAGGCATGACAACGCAAGGCTAGGCAATGCACGGAAAGCAAGCAAAGAGTAACGGAACGCAAGGAAGGCAAGGGAAAGCAAGGGAAGGCATGGGTAACGGAAGGAACGGCACGGAAAGGGGTAACAAGGCTAAGGCACGGCAACGCAGGGCTAGGCAATGCACGGCAAGGCAAGGAAAGGGTAACGCAGGGGAAGGCACGGTCAGGTGAGGCAAGGATAAGGCACGACAATGCAAGGCTAGGCAATGCACGGGAAGGCAAGGAAAGAGTAACGGAAGGAAAGGAAGGCAAGTCAAAGCCAGGAAAGGCAAGTGTAACAAAAGGCACGCCACGGCAAGGGGAAACAAGGCTAAGGTACGACAACGCACGGCTAGGCAATGCACGGCAAGGCAAGGAAAGGGTAACGCAAGGCAAGGCACGGTGAGGCTAGGCAAGGCTAATGCACGACAACGCAAGGCTAAGCAATGCACGACAATGTAAGGAAAGCTTAAAGCAAAGGAAGGCACGGTCAGGCGAGATAAGTGTAAGGCACGACAACGCAAGGCTAGGCAATGCAGGGAAGGGAAGCAAAGAGTAACGGAAGGCAAGCAAGGCAAGGAAAAGCAAGGAAAGGCAAGGGTAACGGAAGGAAGTGCACGGCAAGGGGAAACAAGGCTAAGGCACGGCAACGCAGGCTGGGCAAAGCACGGCAAGGCAAGGAAAGGGTAACGCATGGGAAAGCACGTTCAAGCGAGGCAAGGCTAAGGCACGACAACGCAAGGCTAGGCAATCCACGGAAGGCAAGCAAAGAGTAACGGAAGGTAAGGAAGGCAAGGGAAAGCAAAGAAAGGCAAGTGTAACGGAAGGAACGGCACGGCAAGGGGAAACAAGGCTAAGGCACGACAACGCACGGCTAGGAAATGCACGGCAAGGGAAGGAAAGGGTAACGCAAGGCAAGGTACGGTGAGGCTAGGCAAGGTTAATGCACGAAAACGCAAGGCTAGGCAATGCACGACAAGGCAAGGAAAGCTTAAAGCAAAGGAAGGCACGGTCAGGCGAGATAAGGCTAAGGCACGACAACGCACGGCTAGGCAATGCACGGAAGGCAAGCAAAGAGTAACGGAATGTAAGGAAGGCATGGGAAAGCAAGGAAACGCAATTGAAACGGAAGGAACGGCACGGCAAGGGGAAACAAGGCTAAGGCACGACAACGCACGCTAGGCAATGCACGGCAAGGCAAGGAAAGGGTAACGCATGGGAAAGCACGGTCAGGCGAGGCAAGGCTAAGGCAGGACAACCTAAGTCTAGGCAATGCACGGAAGGCAAGCAAAGAGAAACGGAAGGTAAGGAAGGAAATGGAAAGCAAAGAAAGGCAAGTGTAACGGAAGGAACGGCACGGCAAGGGGAAACAAGTCTAAGGCACGACAACGCACGCTAGGCAATGCACGGCAAGGGAAGGATAGGGTAACGCATGGGAAAGAACGGTCAGGGGAGGCAAGGCTAAGGCACGACAACGCAAGGCTTGGCAATGCACGGAAGGCAAGTAAAGAGTAACGGAAGTTAAGGAAGGCAAGGGAAAGCAAAGAAAGGCAAGTGTAACGGAAGGAACGGCACGGCAAGGGGAAACAAGGCTAAGGCACGACAACGCACGCTAGGCAATGCACGGCAAGGCAAGGAAAGGGTAACGCATGGGAAAGCACGGTCAGGCGAGGCAAGGCTAAGGAAAGCCAACGCAAGGCTAGGCAATGCACGGTAAGCAAGCAAGGAGTAACGGAATGCAAGGAAGGAAAGGGAAAGCAAGGGAAGGCAAGGGTAACGGAAGGAACGGCACGGCAAGGGGTAAGAAGGCTAAGGCACGACAACGCAGGGCTAGGCAATGCACGGCAAGGCAAGGAAAGGGTAACGCAGGGGAAGGCACGGTCAGGTGAGGCAAGGATAAGGCACGACAATGCAAGGCTAGTCAATGCACGGCAAGGCAACGAAACAGTAACGGAAGGAAAGGAAGGCAAGGGAAAGCCAAGCAAGGCAAGTGTATCAAAAGGCACGCCACGGCAAGGGGAAACAAGGCTAAGACACGACAACGCACGCTAGGCAATGCACGGCAAGGCAAGGAAAGGGTAACGCATGGGAAAGCACGGTCAGGCGAGGCAAGGCTAAGGCATGACAACGCAAGGCTAGGCAATGCACGGAAAGCAAGCAAAGAGTAACGGAACGCAAGGAAGGCAAGGGAAAGCAAGGGAAGGCAAGGGTAACGGAAGGAACGGCACGGCAAGGGGTAAGAAGGCTAAGGCACGACAACGCAGGGCTAGGCAATGCACGGCAAGGCAAGGAAATGGTAACGCAGGGGAAGGCACGGTCAGGTGAGGCAAGGATAAGGCACGACAATGCAAGGCTAGGCAATGCACGGCAAGGCAAGGAAAGAGTAACGGAAGGAAAGGAAGGCAAGGCAAAGCCAGGCAAGGCAAGTGTAACAAAAGCCACGCCACGGCAAGGGGAATCAAGGCTAAGGCACGGCAACGCACGGCTAGGCAATGCACGGCAAGGCAAGGAAAGGGTAACGCAAGGCAAGGCACGGTGAGGCTAGGCAAGGCTAATGCACGACAACGCAAGGCTAGGCAATGCACGACAATGCAAGGAAAGCTTAAAGCAAAGGAAGGCACGGTCAGGCGAGATAAGGCTAAGGCACGACAACGCAAGGCTAGGCAATGCACGGAAGGCAAGCAAAGAGTAACGGAAGGTAAGGAAGGCAAGGGAAAGCAAAGAAAGGCAAGTGTAACGGAAGGAACGGCACGGCAAGGGGAAACAAGGCTAAGGCACGACAACGCACGGCTAGGAAATGCACGGCAAGGGAAGGAAAGGGTAACGCATGGGAAAGCACGGTCAGGCGAGGCAAGGCTAAGGCAGGACAACCTAAGTCTAGGCAATGCACGGAAGGCAAGCAAAGAGAAACGGAAGGTAAGGAAGGAAATGGAAAGCAAAGAAAGGCAAGTGTAACGGAAGGAACTGCACGGCAAGGGGAAAAAAGGCTAAGGCACGACAACGCCCGGCTAGGCAATGCACGGCAAGGCAAGCAAAGGGTAACGCAAGGAAAGGCACGGTGAGGCTAGGCAAGGCTAATGCATGAAAACGCCAGGCTAGGCGATGCACGACAATGCAAGGAAAGCTTAAAGCAACGGAAGGCAAAGTCAGGCGAGATAAGGCAAAGGCACGACAACGCAAGGCTAGGCAATTCAGGGAAGGCAAGCAAAGAGTAACGGAAGGTAAGGAAGGCAAGGAAAAGCAAGGAAAGGCAAGGGTAACGGAAGGAACGGCACGGCAAGGGGGAACAAGTCTCAGGCACGACACCGAACGCTAGGCAATGAACGGCAAGGCAAGGAAAGGGTAACGCATGGGAAAGCACGGTCAGGCGAGGCAAGGCTAAGGCACGACAACGCAAGGCTAGGCAATGCACGGAAGGCAAGCAAAGAGTAACGGAAGGTAAGGAAGGGAAGGGAAAGCAAGGAAAGGCAAGTGTAACGAAAGGAACGGCACGGCAAGGGGAAACAAGGCTAAGGCACGACAACGCACGCTAGGCAATGCACGGCAAGGCAAGGAAAGGGTAACTCATGGGAAAGCACGGTCAGGCGAGGCAAGGCTAAGGCATGACAACGGAAGGCTAGGCAATGCACGGAAAGCAAGCAAAGAGTAACGGAACGCAAGGAAGGCAAGGGAAAGCAAGGGAAGGCAAGGGTAACGGAAGGAACGGCACGGCAAGGGGAAACAAGGCTAAGGCACGACAACGCAGGGCTAGGCAATGCACGGCAAGGCAAGGAAAGAGTAACGGAAAGGAACGGAAGGCAAGGCAAAGCCAGGCAAGGCAAGTGTAACAAAAGGCACGCAACGGCAAGGGGAAACAAGGCTAAGGCACGACAACACACGGCTAGGAAATGCACGGCAAGGCAAGGAAAGGGTAACGCAAGGCAAGGCACGGTGAGGCTAGGCAAGGCTAATGCACGACAACGCAAGGCTAGGCAATGCACGACAATGCAAGTAAAGCTTAAAGCAAAGGAAGGCACGGTCAGAAGAGATAAGGCTAAGGCACGAAAACGCAAGGCTAGGCAATGCAGGGAAGGCAAGCAAAGGGTAACGGAAGGTAAGGAAGGCAAAGGAAAGCAAGGAAAGGCAATGGTAACGGAAGCAACGGCACGGGAAGGGGAAACAAGTCTAAGGCACGACAACGCACGCTAGGCAATGCACGGCAAGGGAAGGAAAGGGTAACGCATGGGAAAGAACGGTCAGGGGAGGCAAGGCTAAGGCACGACAACGCAAGGCTTGGCAATGCACGGAAGGCAAGCAAAGAGTAACGGAAGGTAAGGAAGGCAAGGGAAAGCAAAGAAAGGCAAGTGTAACGGAAGGAACGGCACGGCAAGGGGAAACAAGGCTAAGGCACGACAACGCACGCTAGGCAATGCACGGCAAGGCAAGGAAAGGGTAACGCATGGGAAATCACGGTCAGGCGAGGCAAGGCTAAGGAAAGCCAACGCAAGGCTAGGCAATGCACGATAAGCAAGCAAGGAGTAACGGAATGCAAGGAAGGAAAGGGAAAGCAAGGGAAGGCAAGGGTAACGGAAGGAACGGCACGGCAAGCGGTAAGAAGGCTAAGGCACGACAACGCAGGGCTAGGCAATGCACGGCAAGGCAAGGAAAGGGTAACGCAGGGGAAGGCACGGTCAGGTGAGGCAAGGATAAGGCACGACAATGCAAGGCTAGGCAATGCACGGCAAGGCAAGGAAAGAGTAACGGAAGGAAAGGAAGGCAAGGCAAAGCCAAGCAAGGCAAGTGTAACAAAAGGCACGCCACGGCAAGGGGAATCAAGGCTAAGGCACGACAACGCACGGCTAGGCAATGCACGGCAAGGCAAGGAAAGGGAAACGCAAGGCAAGGCACGGTGAGGCTAGGCAAGGCTAATGCACGACAACGCAAGGCTAGGCAATGCACGACAATGCAAGGAAAGCTTAAAGCAAAGGAAGGCACGGTCAGGCGAGATAAGGCTAAGGCACGACAACGCAAGGCTAGGCAATGCACGCAAGGCAAGCAAAGAGTAACGGAAGTTAAGGAAGGCAAGGGAAAGCAAAGAAAGGCAAGTGTAAAGGAAGGAACGGCACGGCAAGGGGAAACAAGGCTAAGGCACGACAACGCACGCTAGGCAATGCACGGCAAGGCAAGGAAAGGGTAACGCAAGGCAAGGCACGGTGAGGCTAGGCAAGGTTAATGCACGACAACGCAAGGCTAGGCAATGCACGGAAAGCAAGCAAAGAGTAACGGAAGTTAAGGAAGGCAAGGGAAAGCAAAGAAAGGCAAGTGTAAAGGAAGGAACGGCACGGCAAGGGGAAACAAGGCTAAGGCACGACAACGCACGCTAGGCAATGCACGGCAAGGCAAGGAAAGGGTAACGCATGGGAAAGCACGGTCAGGCGAGGCAAGGCTAAGGCACGACAACCGAAGGCTAGGCAATGCACGGAAAGCAAGCAAAGAGTAACGGAACGCAAGGAAGGCAAGGGAAAGCAAGGGAAGGCAAGGGTAACGGAAGGAACGGCACGGCAAGGGGTGACAAGGCTAAGGCACGGCAACGCAGGGCTAGGCAATGCACGGCAAGGCAAGGAAAGGGTAACGCAGGGGAAGGCACGGTCAGGTGAGGTAAGGATAAGGCACGACAATGCAAGGCTAGGCAATGCACGGCAAGGCAAGGAAAGAGTAACGGAAGGAAAGGAAGGCAAGTCAAAGCCAGGAAAGGCAAGTGTAACAAAAGGCACGCCACGGCAAGGGGAAACAAGGCTAAGGTACGACAACGCACGGCTAGGCAATGCACGGCAAGGCAAGGAAAGGGTAACGCAAGGCAAGGCACGGTGAGGCTAGGCAAGGCTAATGCACGACAACGCAAGGCTAAGCAATGCACGACAATGTAAGGAAAGCTTAAAGCAAAGGAAGGCACGGTCAGGCGAGATAAGTCTAAGGCACGACAACGCAAGGCTAGGCAATGCAGGGAAGGGAAGCAAAGAGTAACGGAAGGCAAGCAAGGCAAGGAAAAGCAAGGAAAGGCAAGGGTAACGGAAGGAACTGCACGGCAAGGGGAAACAAGGCTAAGGCACGGCAACGCAGGCTGGGCAATGCACGGCAAGGCAAGGAAAGGGTAACGCAAGGCAAGGCACGGTGAGGCTAGGCAAGGCTAATGTACGGAAACGCAAGGCTAGGCAATGCACGTCAATGCAAGGAAAGCTTAAAGCAAAGGAAGGCAAGGTCAGGCGAGATAAGGCAAAGGCACGACAACGCAAGGCTAGGCAATTCAGGGAAGGCAAGCAAAGAGTAACGGAAGGTAAGGAAGGCAAGGAAAAGCAAGGAAAGGCAAGGGTAACGGAAGGAACGGCACGGCAAGGGGGAACAAGTCTAAGGCACGATACCGAACGCTAGGCAATGAACGGCAAGGCAAGGAAAGGGTAACGCATGGGAAAGCACGGTCAGGCCAGGCAAGGCTAAAGCACGACAACGCAAGGCTAGGCAATGCACGGATGGCAAGCAAAGAGTAACGGAAGGTAAGGAAGGCAAGGGAAAGCAAGGAAAGGCAAGTGTAACGGAAGGAACGCCACGGCAAGGGGAAACAAGGCTAAGACACGACAACGCACGCTAGGCAATGCACGGCAAGGCAAGGAAAGGGTAACGCATGGGAAAGCACGGTCAGGCGAGGCAAGGCTAAGGCATGACAACGCAAGGCTAGGCAATGCACGGAAAGCAAGCAAAGAGTAACGGAACGCAAGGAAGGCAAGGGAAAGCAAGGGAAGTCAAGGGTAACGGAAGGAACGGCACGGCAAGGGGTAAGAAGGCTAAGGCACGACAACGCAGTGCTAGGCAATGCACGGCAAGGCAAGGAAATGGTAACGCAGGGGAAGGCACGGTCAGGTGAGGCAAGGATAAGGCACGACAATGCAAGGCTAGGCAATGCACGGCAAGGCAAGGAAAGAGTAACGGAAGGAAAGGAAGGCAAGGCAAAGCCAGGCAAGGCAAGTGTAACAAAAGCCTCGCCACGGCAAGGGGAATCAAGGCTAAGGCACGGCAACGCACGGCTAGGCAATGCACGGCAAGGCAAGGAAAGGGTAACGCAAGGCAAGGCACGGTGAGGCTAGGCAAGGCTAATGCACGACAACGCAAGGCTAGGCAATGCACGACAATGCAAGGAAAGCTTAAAGCAAAGGAAGGCACGGTCAGGCGAGATAAGGCTAAGGCACGACAACGCAAGGCTAGGCAATGCAGGGAAGGCAAGCAAAGAGTAACGGAAGGTAAGGAAGGCAAGGGAAAGCAAAGAAAGGCAAGTGTAACGGAAGGAACGGCACGGCAAGGGGAAACAAGGCTAAGGCACGACAACGCACGGCTAGGAAATGCACGGCAAGGGAAGGAAAGGGTAACGCAAGGCAAGGCACGGTGAGGCTAGGCAAGGTTAATGCACGAAAACGCAAGGCTAGGCAATGCACGACAAGGCAAGGAAAGCTTAAAGCAAAGGAAGGCACGGTCAGGCGAGATAAGGCTAAGGCACGACAACGAACGGCTAGGCAATGCACGGAAGGCAAGCAAAGAGTAACGGAATGTAAGGAAGGCATGGGAAAGCAAGGAAACGCAATGGTAACGGAAGGAACGGCACGGCAAGGGGAAACAAGGCTAAGGCACGACAACGCACGCTAGGCAATGCACGGGAAGGCAAGGAAAGTGTAACGCATGGGAAAGCACGGTCAGGCGAGGCAAGGCTAAGGCAGGACAACCAAGTCTAGGCAATGCACGGAAGGCAAGCAAAGAGAAACGGAAGGTAAGGAAGGAAATGGAAAGCAAAGAAAGGCAAGTGTAACGGAAGGAACGGCACGGCAAGGGGAAACAAGGCTAAGGCACGACAACGCACGTTAGGCAATGCACGGCAAGGCAAGGAAAGGGTAACGCATGGGAAAGCACGGTCAGGCGAGGCAAGGCTAAGGAAAGCCAACGCAAGGCTAGGCAATGCACGGTAAGCAAGCAAGGAGTAACGGAATGCAAGGAAGGAAAGGGAAAGCAAGGGAAGGCAAGGGTAACGGAAGGAACGGCACGGCAAGGGGTAACAAGGCTAAGGCACGACAGCACACGGCTAGGAAATGCACGGCAAGGCAAGGAAAGGGTAACGCAAGGCAAGGCACGGTGAGGCTAGGCAAGGTTAATGCACGACAACGCAAGGCTAGGCAATGCACGACAATGCAAGGAAAGCTTAAAGCAAAGGAAGGCACGGTCAGGCGAGATAAGGCTAAGGCACGACAACGCAAGGCTAGGCAATGCACGGAAGGCAAGCAAAGAGTAACGGAAGGTAAGGAAGGCAAGGGAAAGCAAGGAAAGGCAATGGTAACGGAAGGAACGGCACGGCAAGGGGAAACAAGGCTAAGGCACGGCAACGCAGGCTGGGCAATGCACGACAATGCAAGGAAAGCTTAAAGCAAAGGAAGACACGGTCAGGCGAGATAAGTCTAAGGCACTACAATGCAAGGCTAGGCAATGCAGGGAAGGGAAGCAAAGAGTAACGGAAGGCAAGCAAGGTAAGGAAAAGCAAGGAAAGGCAAGGGTAACGGAAGGAACTGCACGGCAAGGGGAAACAAGGCTAAGGCTCGGCAACGCAGGCTGGGCAATGCACGGCAAGGCAAGGAAAGGGTAACGCATGGGAAAGCACGGTCAGGCGAGGCAAGGCTAAGGCACGACAACGCAAGGCTAGGCAATGCACGGAAGGCAAGCAAAGAGTAACGGAAGGTAGGTAAGGCAAGGGAAAGCAAAGAAAGGCAAGTGTAACGGAAGGAACTGCACGGCAAGGGGAAACAAGGCTAAGGCACGACACCGCACGCTAGGCAATGCACGGCAAAGCAAGGAAAGGGTAACGCATGGGAAAACACGGTCAGGCGAGGCAAGCCTAAGGCATGACAACGCAAGGCTAGGCAATGCACGGAAAGCAAGCAAAGAGTAACGGAACGCAAGGATGGCAAGGGAAAGCAAGGGAAGGCAAGGGTAACGGAAGGAACGGCACGGCAAGGGGTAACATGGCTAAGGCACGACAACGCAGGGCTAGGCAATGCACGGCAAGGCAAGGAAAGATTAACGGAAGGAACGGAAGGCAAGGCAAAGCTAGGCAAGGCAAGTGTAACGGAAGGAACGGCACGGCAAGGGGAAACAAGGCTAAGGCACGACAACGCACGGCTAGGCAATGCACGGCAAGGCAAGCAAAAGTTAACGCAAGGAAAGGCACTGTGAGGCTAGGCAAGGCTAATGCACGAAAACGCAAGGCTAGGCAACGCACGACAATGCAAGGAAACTGAAAGCAAAGGAAGGCAAGGTCAGGCGAGATAAGGCTAAGGCACGACAAGGCAAGGCTAGGAAATTCAGGCAAGGCAAGCAAAGACTAACGGAAGGTAAGCAAGGCAAGGAAAAGGAAGGAAAGGCCAGGGTAACGGAAGGAACGGCACGGCAAGGGGAAACAAGTCTAAGGCACGACACCGAACGCTAGGCAATGAACGGCAAGGCAAGGAAAGTGTAACGCATTTGAAAGCACGGTCAGGCGAGGCAACGCTAAGCCACGACAACGCAAGGCTAGGCAATGCACGGAAGGCAAGCAAAGAGAAACGAAAGGTAAGGAAGGCAAGGGAAAGGAACGAAAGGCAAGTGTAACGGAAGGAACAGCACGGCAAGGGGAAACAAGGCTAAGGCACGAAAACGCACGGCTAGGCAATGCACGGAAAGGCAAGGAAAGGGTAACGCATGGGAAAGCACGGTCAGGCGAGGCAAGGCTAAGGCATGACAACGCAAGGCTAGGCAATGCACGGAAAGCAAGCAAAGAGTAACGGAACGCAAGGAAGGCAAGGGAAAGCAAGGGAAGGCAAGGGTAACGGAAGGAACGGCACGGCAAGGGGTAACAAGGCTAAGGCACGGCAACGCAGGGCTAGGTAATGCATGGCAAGGCAAGGAAAGGGTAACGCAGGGGAAGGCACGGTCAGGTGAGGCAAGGATAAGGCACGACAATGCAAGGCTAGGCAATGCACGGCAAGGTAAGGAAAGAGTAACGGAAGTAAAGGAAGGCAAATCAAAGCCAGGAAAGGCAACTGTAACAAAAGGCACGCCACGGCAATGGGAAACAAGGCTAAGGCACGACAACGCACGGCTAGGGAATGCACGGCAAGGCAAGGAAAGGGTAACGCAAGGCAAGGCACGGTGAGGCTAGGCAAGGCTAATGCACGACAACGCAAGGCTAGGCAATGCACGACAATGCAAGGAAAGCTTAAAGAAAAGGAAGGCACGGTCAGGCGAGATAAGGCTAAGGCACGACAACGCAAGGCTAGGCAATGCAGGGAAGGGAAGCAAAGAGTAACGGAAGGTAAGCAAGGCAAGGAAAAGCAAGGAAAGGCAAGGGTAACGGAAGGAACTGCACGGCAAGGGGAAACAAGGCTAAGGCACGGCAACGCAGGCTGGGCAATGCACGGCAAGGCAAGGAAAGGGTAACGCATGGGAAAGCACGTTCAGGCGAGGCAAGGCTAAGGCACGACAACGCAAGGCTAGGCAATGCACGGAAGGCAAGCAAAGAGTAACGGAAGGTAAGGAAGGCAAGGGAAAGCAAAGAAAGGCAAGTGTAACGGAAGGAACTGCACGGCAAGGGGAAACAAGGCTAAGGCACGACAACGCACGCTAGGCAATGCACGGCAAGGCAAGGAAAGGGTAACGCATGGGAAACACGGTCAGGCGAGGCAAGCCTAAGGCATGACAACGCAAGGCTAGGCAATGCACGGAAAGCAAGCAAAGAGTAACGGAACGCAAGGAAGGCAAGGGAAAGCAAGGGAAGGCAAGGGTAACGGAAGGAACGGCACGGCAAGGGGTAACATGGCTAAGGCACGACAACGCACGGCTAGGCAATGCACGGCAAGGCAAGCAAAGGGTAACGCAAGGCAAGGCACGGTGAGGCTAGGCAAGGCTAATGCACGAAAACGCAAGGCTAGGCAATGCACGACAATGCAAGGAAAGCTTAAAGCAAAGGAAGGCACGGTCAGGCGAGATAAGGCTAAGGCACGACAACGCAAGGCTAGGCAATGCAGGGAAGGGAAGCAAAGAGTAACGGAAGGTGGCAAGGCAAGGAAAAGCAAGGAAAGGCAAGGGTAACGGAAGGAACTGCACGGCAAGGGGAAACAAGGCTAAGGCACGGCAACGCAGGCTGGGCAATGCACGGCAAGGCAAGGAAAGGGTAACGCATGGGAAAGCACGTTCAGGCGAGGCAAGGCTAAGGCACGACAACGCAAGGCTAGGCAATGCACGGAAGGCAAGCAAAGAGTAACGGAAGGTAAGGAAGGCAAGGGAAAGCAAAGAAAGGCAAGTGTAACGGAAGGAACTGCACGGCAAGGGGAAACAAGGCTAAGGCACGACAACGCACGGCTAGGCAATGCACGGCAAGGCAAGCAAAGGGTAACGCAAGGCAAGGCACGGTGAGGCTAGGCAAGGCTAATGCACGAAAACGCAAGGCTAGGCAATGCACGACAATGCAAGGAAAGCTTAAAGCAAAGGAAGGCAAGGTCAGGCGAGATAAGGCAAAGGCAAGACAACGCAAGGCTAGGCAATTCAGGGAAGGCAAGCAAAGAGTAACGGAAGGTAAGGAAGGCAAGGAAAAGCAAGGAAAGGCAAGGGTAACGGAAGGAACGGCACGGCAAGGGGGAACAAGTCTCAGGCACGACACCGAACGCTAGGCAATGAACGGCAAGGCAAGGAAAGGGTAACGCATGGGAAAGCACGGTCAGGCGAGGCAAGGCTAAGGCACGACAACGCAAGGCTAGGCAATGCACGGAAGGCAAGCAAAGAGTAACGGAAGGTAAGGAAGGGAAGGGAAAGCAAGGAAAGGCAAGTGTAACGGAAGGAACGGCACGGCAAGGGGAAACAAGGCTAAGGCACGACAACGCACGCTAGGCAATGCACGGCAAGGCAAGGAAAGGGTAACGCATGGGAAAGCACGGTCAGGCGAGGCAAGGCTAAGGCATGATAACGGAAGGCTAGGCAATGCACGGAAAGCAAGCAAAGAGTAACGGAACGCAAGGAAGGCAAGGGAAAGCAAGGGAAGGCAAGGGTAAAGGAAGGAACGGCACGGCAAGGGGAAACAAGGCTAAGGCACGACAACGCAGGGCTAGGCAATGCACGGCAAGGCAAGGAAAGAGTAACGGAAAGGAACGGAAGGCAAGGCAAAGCCAGGCAAGGCAAGTGTAACAAAAGGCACGCCACGGCAATGGGAAACAAGGCTAAGGCACGACAACGCACGGCTAGGGAATGCACGGCAAGGCAAGGAAAGGGTAACGCAAGGCAAGGCACGGTGAGGCTAGGCAAGGCTAATGCACGACAACGCAAGGCTAGGCAATGCACGACAATGCAAGGAAAGCTTAAAGAAAAGGAAGGCACGGTCAGGCGAGATAAGGCTAAGGCACGACAACGCAAGGCTAGGCAATGCAGGGAAGGGAAGCAAAGAGTAACGGAAGGTAAGCAAGGCAGGGAAAAGCAAGGAAAGGCAAGGGTAACGGAAGGAACTGCACGGCAAGGGGAAACAAGGCTAAGGCACGGCAACGCAGGCTGGGCAATGCACGGCAAGGCAAGGAAAGGGTAACGCTTGGGAAAGCACGTTCAGGCGAGGCAAGGCTAAGGCACGACAACGCAAGGCTAGGCAATGCACGGAAGGCAAGCAAAGAGTAACGGAAGGTAAGGAAGGCAAGGGAAAGCAAAGAAAGGCAAGTGTAACGGAAGGAACTGCACGGCAAGGGGAAACAAGGCTAAGGCACGACAACGCACGCTAGGCAATGCACGGCAAGGCAAGGAAAGGGTAACGCATGGGAAACACGGTCAGGCGAGGCAAGGCTAAGGCATGACAACGCAAGGCTAGGCAATGCACGGAAAGCAAGCAAAGAGTAACGGAACGCAAGGAAGGCAAGGGAAAGCAAGGGAAGGGAAGGGTAACGGAAGGAACGGCACGGCAAGGGGTAACATGGCTAAGGCACGACAACGCACGGCTAGGCAATGCACGGCAAGGCAAGCAAAGGGTAACGCAAGGCAAGGCACGGTGAGGCTAGGCAAGGCTAATGCACGAAAACGCAAGGCTAGGCAATGCACGACAATGCAAGGAAAGCTTAAAGCAAAGGAAGGCACGGTCAGGCGAGATAAGGCTAAGGCACGACAACGCAAGGCTAGGCAATGCAGGGAAGGGAAGCAAAGAGTAACGGAAGGTAAGCAAGGCAAGGAAAAGCAAGGAAAGGCAAGGGTAACGGAAGGAACTGCACGGCAAGGGGAAACAAGGCTAAGGCACGGCAACGCATGCTGGGCAATGCACGGCAAGGCAAGGAAAGGGTAACGCAAGGCAAGGCACGGTGAGGCTAGGCAAGGCTAATGCACGGAAACGCAAGGCTAGGCAATGCACGACAATGCAAGGAAAGCTTAAAGCAAAGGAAGGCAAGGTCAGGCGAGATAAGGCAAAGGCACGACAACGCAAGGCTAGGCAATTCAGGGAAGGCAAGCAAAGAGTAACGGAAGGTAAGGAAGGCAAGGAAAAGCAAGGAAAGGCAAGGGTAACGGAAGGAACGGCACGGCAAGGGGGAACAAGTCTAAGGCACGACACCGAACGCTAGGCAATGAACGGCAAGGCAAGGAAAGGGTAACGCATGGGAAAGCACGATCAGGCGAGGCAAGGCTAAGGCACGACAACGCAAGGCTAGGCAATGCACGGAAGGCAAGCAAAGAGTAACGGAAGGTAAGGAAGGCAAGGGAAAGCAAGGAAAGGCAAGTGTAACGGAAGGAACGCCACGGCAAGGGGAAACAAGGCTAAGACACGACAACGCACGCTAGGCAATGCACGGCAAGGCAAGGAAAGGGTAACGCATGGGAAAGCACGGTCAGGCGAGGCAAGGCTAAGGCATGACAACGCAAGGCTAGGCAATGCACGGAAAGCAAGCAAAGAGTAACGGAACGCAAGGAAGGCAAGGGAAAGCAAGGGAAGGCAAGGGTAACGGAAGGAACGGCACGGCAAGGGGTAACAAGGCTAAGGCACGGCAACGCAGGGCTAGGTAATGCATGGCAAGGCAAGGAAAGGGTAACGCAGGGGAAGGCACGGTCAGGTGAGGCAAGGATAAGGCACGACAATGCAAGGCTAGGCAATGCACGGCAAGGTAAGGAAAGAGTAACGGAAGTAAAGGAAGGCAAATCAAAGCCAGGAAAGGCAACTGTAACAAAAGGCACGCCACGGCAATGGGAAACAAGGCTAAGGCACGACAACGCACGGCTAGGGAATGCACGGCAAGGCAAGGAAAGGGTAACGCAAGGCAAGGCACGGTGAGGCTAGGCAAGGCTAATGCACGACAACGCAAGGCTAGGCAATGCACGAAAATGCAAGGAAAGCTTAAAGAAAAGGAAGGCACGGTCAGGCGAGATAAGGCTAAGGCACGACAACGCAAGGCTAGGCAATGCAGGGAAGGGAAGCAAAGAGTAACGGAAGGTAAGCAAGGCAAGGAAAAGCAAGGAAAGGCAAGGGTAACGGAAGGAACTGCACGGCAAGGGGAAACAAGGCTAAGGCACGGCAACGCAGGCTGGGCAATGCACGGCAAGGCAAGGAAAGGGTAACGCATGGGAAAGCACGTTCAGGCGAGGCAAGGCTAAGGCACGACAACGCAAGGCTAGGCAATGCACGGAAGGCAAGCAAAGAGTAACGGAAGGTAAGGAAGGCAAGGGAAAGCAAAGAAAGGCAAGTGTAACGGAAGGAACTGCACGGCAAGGGGAAACAAGGCTAAGGCACGACAACGCACGCTAGGCAATGCACGGCAAGGCAAGGAAAGGGTAACGCATGGGAAACACGGTCAGGCGAGGCAAGCCTAAGGCATGACAACGCAAGCCTAGGCAATGCACGGAAAGCAAGCAAAGAGTAACGGAACGCAAGGAAGGCAAGGGAAAGCAAGGGAAGGCAAGGGTAACGGAAGGAACGGCACGGCAAGGGGTAACATGGCTAAGGCACGACAACGCACGGCTAGGCAATGCACGGCAAGGCAAGCAAAGGGTAACGCAAGGCAAGGCACGGTGAGGCTAGGCAAGGCTAATGCACGAAAACGCAAGGCTAGGCAATGCACGACAATGCAAGGAAAGCTTAAAGCAAAGGAAGGCACGGTCAGGCGAGATAAGGCTAAGGCACGACTACGCAAGGCTAGGCAATGCAGGGAAGGGAAGCAAAGAGTAACGGAAGGTGGCAAGGCAAGGAAAAGCAAGGAAAGGCAAGGGTAACGGAAGGAACTGCACGGCAAGGGGAAACAAGGCTAAGGCACGGCAATGCAGGCTGGGCAATACACGGCAAGGCAAGGAAAGGGTAACGCATGGGAAAGCACGTTCAGGCGAGGCAAGGCTAAGGCACGACAACGCAAGGCTAGGCAATGCACGGAAGGCAAGCAAAGAGTAACGGAAGGTAAGGAAGGCAAGGGAAAGCAAAGAAAGGCAAGTGTAACGGAAGGAACTGCACGGCAAGGGGAAACAAGGCTAAGGCACGACAACGCACGGCTAGGCAATGCACGGCAAGGCAAGCAAAGGGTAACGCAAGGCAAGGCACGGTGAGGCTAGGCAAGGCTAATGCACGAAAACGCAAGGCTAGGCAATGCACGACAATGCAAGGAAAGCTTAAAGCAAAGGAAGGCAAGGTCAGGCGAGATAAGGCAAAGGCACGACAACGCAAGGCTAGGCAATTCAGGGAAGGCAAGCAAAGAGTAACGGAAGGTAAGGAGGGCAAGGAAAAGCAAGGAAAGGCAAGGGTAACGGAAGGAACGGCACGGCAAGGGGGAACAAGTCTCAGGCACGACACCGAACGCTAGGCAATGAACGGCAAGGCAAGGAAAGGGTAACGCATGGGAAAGCACGGTCAGGCGAGGCAAGGCTAAGGCACGACAACGCAAGGCTAGGCAATGCACGGAAGGCAAGCAAAGAGTAACGGAAGGTAAGGAAGGGAAGGGAAAGCAAGGAAAGGCAAGTGTAACGGAAGGAACGGCACGGCAAGGGGAAACAAGGCTAAGGCACGACAACGCACGCTAGGCAATGCACGGCAAGGCAAGGAAAGGGTAACGCATGGGAAAGCACGGTCAGGCGAGGCAAGGCTAAGGCATGACAACGGAAGGCTAGGCAATGCACGGAAAGCAAGCAAAGAGTAACGGAACGCAAGGAAGGCAAGGGAAAGCAAGGGAAGGCAAGGGTAACGGAAGGAACGGCACGGCAAGGGGAAACAAGGCTAAGGCACGACAACGCAGGGCTAGGCAATGCACGGCAAGGCAAGGAAAGAGTAACGGAAAGGAACGGAAGGCAAGGCAAAGCCAGGCAAGGCAAGTGTAACAAAAGGCACGCCACGGCAATGGGAAACAAGGCTAAGGCACGACAACGCACGGCTAGGGAATGCACGGCAAGGCAAGGAAATGGTAACGCAAGGCAAGGCACGGTGAGGCTAGGCAAGGCTAATGCACGACAACGCAAGGCTAGGCAATGCACGACAATGCAAGGAAAGCTTAAAGAAAAGGAAGGCACGGTCAGGCGAGATAAGGCTAAGGCACGACAACGCAAGGCTAGGCAATGCAGGGAAGGGAAGCAAAGAGTAACGGAAGGTAAGCAAGGCAGGGAAAAGCAAGGAAAGGCAAGGGTAACGGAAGGAACTGCACGGCAAGGGGAAACAAGGCTAAGGCACGGCAACGCAGGCTGGGCAATGCACGGCAAGGCAAGGAAAGGGTAACGCTTGGGAAAGCACGTTCAGGCGAGGCAAGGCTAAGGCACGACAACGCAAGGCTAGGCAATGCACGGAAGGCAAGCAAAGAGTAACGGAAGGTAAGGAAGGCAAGGGAAAGCAAAGAAAGGCAAGTGTAACGGAAGGAACTGCACGGCAAGGGGAAACAAGGCTAAGGCACGACAACGCACGCTAGGCAATGCACGGCAAGGCAAGGAAAGGGTAACGCATGGGAAACACGGTCAGGCGAGGCAAGCCTAAGGCATGACAACGCAAGGCTAGGCAATGCACGGAAAGCAAGCAAAGAGTAACGGAACGCAAGGAAGGCAAGGGAAAGGAAGGGAAGGCAAGGGTAACGGAAGGAACGGCACGGCAAGGGGTAACATGGCTAAGGCACGACAACGCACGGCTAGGCAATGCACTGCAAGGCAAGCAAAGGGTAACGCAAGGCAAGGCACGGTGAGGCTAGGCAAGGCTAATGCACGAAAACGCAAGGCTAGGCAATGCACGACAATGCAAGGAAAGCTTAAAGCAAAGGAAGGCACGGTCAGGCGAGATAAGGCTAAGGCACGACAACGCAAGGCTAGGCAATGCAGGGAATGGAAGCAAAGAGTAACGGAAGGTAAGCAAGGCAAGGAAAAGCAAGGAAAGGCAAGGGTAACGGAAGGAACGGCACGGCAAGGGGGAACAAGTCTAAGGCACGACACCGAACGCTAGGCAATGAACGGCAAGGCAAGGAAAGGGTAACGCATGGGAAAGCACGATCAGGCGAGGCAAGGCTAAGGCACGACAACGCAAGGCTAGGCAATGCACGGAAGGCAAGCAAAGAGTAACGGAAGGTAAGGAAGGCAAGGGAAAGCAAGGAAAGGCAAGTGTAACGGAAGGAACGCCACGGCAAGGGGAAACAAGGCTAAGACACGACAACGCACGCTAGGCAATGCACGGCAAGGCAAGGAAAGGGTAACGCATGGGAAAGCACGGTCAGGCGAGGCAAGGCTAAGGCATGACAACGCAAGGCTAGGCAATGCACGGAAAGCAAGCAAAGAGTAACGGAACGCAAGGAAGGCAAGGGAAAGCAAGGGAAGGCAAGGGTAACGGAAGGAACGGCACGGCAAGGGGTAACAAGGCTAAGGCACGGCAACGCAGGGCTAGGTAATGCATGGCAAGGCAAGGAAAGGGTAACGCAGGGGAAGGCACGGTCAGGTGAGGCAAGGATAAGGCACGACAATGCAAGGCTAGGCAATGCACGGCAAGGTAAGGAAAGAGTAACGGAAGTAAAGGAAGGCAAATCAAAGCCAGGAAAGGCAACTGTAACAAAAGGCACGCCACGGCAATGGGAAACAAGGCTAAGGCACGACAACGCACGGCTAGGGAATGCACGGCAAGGCAAGGAAAGGGTAACGCAAGGCAAGGCACGGTGAGGCTAGGCAAGGCTAATGCACGACAACGCAAGGCTAGGCAATGCACGAAAATGCAAGGAAAGCTTAAAGAAAAGGAAGGCACGGTCAGGCGAGATAAGGCTAAGGCACGACAACGCAAGGCTAGGCAATGCAGGGAAGGGAAGCAAAGAGTAACGGAAGGTAAGCAAGGCAAGGAAAAGCAAGGAAAGGCAAGGGTAACGGAAGGAACTGCACGGCAAGGGGAAACAAGGCTAAGGCACGGCAACGCAGGCTGGGCAATGCACGGCAAGGCAAGGAAAGGGTAACGCATGGGAAAGCACGTTCAGGCGAGGCAAGGCTAAGGCACGACAACGCAAGGCTAGGCAATGCACGGAAGGCAAGCAAAGAGTAACGGAAGGTAAGGAAGGCAAGGGAAAGCAAAGAAAGGCAAGTGTAACGGAAGGAACTGCACGGCAAGGGGAAACAAGGCTAAGGCACGACAACGCACGCTAGGCAATGCACGGCAAGGCAAGGAAAGGGTAACGCATGGGAAACACGGTCAGGCGAGGCAAGCCTAAGGCATGACAACGCAAGGCTAGGCAATGCACGGAAAGCAAGCAAAGAGTAACGGAACGCAAGGAAGGCAAGGGAAAGCAAGGGAAGGCAAGGGTAACGGAAGGAACGGCACGGCAAGGGGTAACATGGCTAACGCACGACAACGCACGGCTAGGCAATGCACGGCAAGGCAAGCAAAGGGTAACGCAAGGCAAGGCACGGTGAGGCTAGGCAAGGCTAATGCACGAAAACGCAAGGCTAGGCAATGCACGACAATGCAAGGAAAGCTTAAAGCAAAGGAAGGCACGGTCAGGCGAGATAAGGCTAAGGCACGACAACGCAAGGCTAGCCAATGCAGGGAAGGGAAGCAAAGAGTAACGGAAGGTGGCAAGGCAAGGGAAAAGCAAGGAAAGGCAAGGGTAACGGAAGGAACTGCACGGCAAGGGGAAACAAGGCTAAGGCACGGCAACGCAGGCTGGGCAATACACGGCAAGGCAAGGAAAGGGTAACGCATGGGAAAGCACGTTCAGGCGAGGCAAGGCTAAGGCACGACAACGCAAGGCTAGGCAATGCACGGAAGGCAAGCAAAGAGTAACGGAAGGTAAGGAAGGCAAGGGAAAGCAAAGAAAGGCAAGTGTAACGGAAGGAACTGCACGGCAAGGGGAAACAAGGCTAAGGCACGACAACGCACGGCTAGGCAATGCACGGCAAGGCAAGCAAAGGGTAACGCAAGGCAAGGCACGGTGAGGCTAGGCAAGGCTAATGCACGAAAACGCAAGGCTAGGCAATGCACGACAATGCAAGGAAAGCTTAAAGCAAAGGAAGGCAAGGTCAGGCGAGATAAGGCAAAGGCACGACAACGCAAGGCTAGGCAATTCAGGGAAGGCAAGCAAAGAGTAACGGAAGGTAAGGAGGGCAAGGAAAAGCAAGGAAAGGCAAGAGTAACGGAAGGAACGGCACGTCAAGGTGAACAAGTCTCAGGCACGACACTGAACGCTAGGCAATGAACGGCAAGGCAAGGAAAGGGTAACGCATGGGAAAGCACGGTCAGGCGAGGCAAGGCTAAGGCACGACAACGCAAGGCTAGGCAATGCACGGAAGGCAAGCAAAGAGTAACGGAAGGTAAGGAAGGGAAGGGAAAGCAAGGAAAGGCAAGTGTAACGGAAGGAACGGCACGGCAAGGGGAAACAAGGCTAAGGCACGACAACGCACGCTAGGCAATGCACGGCAAGGCAAGGAAAGGGTAACGCATGGGAAAGCACGGTCAGGCGAGGCAAGGCTAAGGCATGACAACGGAAGGCTAGGCAATGCACGGAAAGCAAGCAAAGAGTAACGGAACGCAAGGAAGGCAAGGGAAAGCAAGGGAAGGCAAGGGTAACGGAAGGAACGGCACGGCAAGGGGAAACAAGGCTAAGGCACGACAACGCAGGGCTAGGCAATGCACGGCAAGGCAAGGAAAGAGTAACGGAAAGGAACGGAAGGCAAGGCAAAGCCAGGCAAGGCAAGTGTAACAAAAGGCACGCCACGGCAATGGGAAACAAGGCTAAGGGACGACAACGCACGGCTAGGGAATGCACGGCAAGGCAAGGAAAGGGTAACGCAAGGCAAGGCACGGTGAGGCTAGGCAAGGCTAATGCACGACAACGCAAGGCTAGGCAATGCACGACAATGCAAGGAAAGCTTAAAGAAAAGGAAGGCACGGTCAGGCGAGATAAGGCTAAGGCACGACAACGCAAGGCTAGGCAATGCAGGGAAGGGAAGCAAAGAGTAACGGAAGGTAAGCAAGGCAAGGAAAAGCAAGGAAAGGCAAGGGTAACCGAAGGAACTGCACGGCAAGGGGAAACAAGGCTAAGGCACGGCAACGCAGGCTGGGCAATGCACGGCAAGGCAAGGAAAGGGTAACGCATGGGAAAGCACGTTCAGGCGAGGCAAGGCTAAGGCACGACAACGCAAGGCTAGGCAATGCACGGAAGGCAAGCAAAGAGTAACGGAAGGTAAGGAAGGCAAGGGAAAGCAAAGAAAGGCAAGTGTAACGGAAGGAACTGCACGGCAAGGGGAAACAAGGCTAAGGCACGACAACGCACGCTAGGCAATGCACGGCAAGGCAAGGAAAGGGTAACGCATGGGAAAGCACGTTCAGGCGAGGCAAGGCTAAGGCACGACAACGCAAGGCTAGGCAATGCACGGAAGGCAAGCAAAGAGTAACGGAAGGTAAGGAAGGCAAGGGAAAGCAAAGAAAGGCAAGTGTAACGGAAGGAACTGCACGGCAAGGGGAAACAAGGCTAAGGCACGACAACGCACGGCTAGGCAAGGCACGGCAAGGCAAGCAAAGGGTAACGCAAGGCAAGGCACGGTGAGGCTAGGCAAGGCTAATGCACGAAAACGCAAGGCTAGGCAATGCACGACAATGCAAGGAAAGCTTAAAGCAAAGGAAGGCAAGGTCAGGCGAGATAAGGCAAAGGCACGACAACGCAAGGCTAGGCAATTCAGGGAAGTCAAGCAAAGAGTAACGGAAGGTAAGGAAGGCAAGGAAAAGCAAGGAAAGGCAAGGGTAACGGAAGGAACGGCACGGCAAGGGGGAACAAGTCTCAGGCACGACACTGAACGCTAGGCAATGAACGGCAAGGCAAGGAAAGGGTAACGCATGGGAAAGCACGGTCAGGCGAGGCAAGGCTAAGGCATGACAACGGAAGGCTAGGCAATGCACGGAAAGCAAGCAAAGAGTAACGGAACGCAAGGAAGGCAAGGGAAAGCAAGGGAAGGCAAGGGTAACGGAAGGAACGGCACGGCAAGGGGAAACAAGGCTAAGGCACGACAACGCAGGGCTAGGCAATGCACGGCAAGGCAAGGAAAGAGTAACGGAAAGGAACGGAAGGCAAGGCAAAGCCAGGCAAGGCAAGTGTAACAAAAGGCACGCAACGGCAAGGGGAAACAAGGCTAAGGCACGAAAACACACGGCTAGGAAATGTACGGCAAGGCAAGGAAAGGGTAACGCAAGGCAAGGCACGGTGAGGCTAGGCAAGGCTAATGCACGACAACGCAAGGCTAGGCAATGCACGACAATGCAAGTAAAGCTTAAAGCAAAGGAAGGCACGGACAGAAGAGATAAGGCTAAGGCACGAAAACGCAAGGCTAGGCAATGCAGGGAAGGCAAGCAAAGAGTAACGGAAGGTAAGGAAGGCAAAGGAAAGCAAGGAAAGGCAATGGTAACGGAAGGAACGGCACGGGAAGGGGAAACAAGTCTAAGGCACGACAACGCACGCTAGGCAATGCACGGCAAGGGAAGGAAAGGGTAACGCATGGGAAAGAACGGTCAGGGGAGGCAAGGCTAAGGCACGACAACGCAAGGCTTGGCAATGCACGGAAGGCAAGCAAAGAGTAACGGAAGGTAAGGAAGGCAAGGGAAAGCAAAGAAAGGCAAGTGTAACGGAAGGAACGGCACGGCAAGGGGAAACAAGGCTAAGGCACGACAACGCACGCTAGGCAATGCACGGCAAGGCAAGGAAAGGGTAACGCATGGGAAATCACGGTCAGGCGAGGCAAGGCTAAGGAAAGCCAACGCAAGGCTAGGCAATGCACGATAAGCAAGCAAGGAGTAACGGAATGCAAGGAAGGAAAGGGAAAGCAAGGGAAGGCAAGGGTAACGGAAGGAACGGCACGGCAAGCGGTAAGAAGGCTAAGGCACGACAACGCAGGGGTAGGCAATGCACGGCAAGGCAAGGAAAGGGTAACGCAGGGGAAGGCACGGTCAGGTGAGGCAAGGATAAGGCACGACAATGCAAGGCTAGGCAATGCACAGCAAGGCAAGGAAAGAGTAACGGAAGGAAAGGAAGGCAAGGCAAAGCCAAGCAAGGCAAGTGTAACAAAAGGCACGCCACGGCAAGGGGAATCAAGGCTAAGGCACGACAACGCACGGCTAGGCAATGCACGGCAAGGCAAGGAAAGGGAAACGCAAGGGAAGGCACGGTGTGGCTAGGCAAGGCTAATGCACGACAACGCAAGGCTAGGCAATGCACGACAATGCAAGGAAAGCTTAAAGCAAAGGAAGGCACGGTCAGGCGAGATAAGGCTAAGGCACGACAACGCAAGGCTAGGCAATGCACGGAAGGCAAGCAAAGAGTAACGGAAGTTAAGGAAGGCAAGGGAAAGCACAGAAAGGCAGGTGTAACGGAAGGAACGGCACGGCAAGGGGAAACAAGGCTAAGGCACGACAACGCACGCTAGGCAAAGCACGGCAAGGCAAGGAAAGGGTAACGCAAGGCAAGGCACGGTGAGGCTAGGCAAGGCTAATGCACGACAACGCAAGGCTAGGCAATGCACGACAATGCAAGGAAAGCTTAAAGCAAAGGAAGGCACGGTCAGGCGAGATAAGGCTAAGGCACGACAACGCAAGGCTAGGCAATGCACGGAAGGCAAGCAAAGAGTAACGGAAGGTAAGGAAGGCAAGGGAAAGCAAGGAAAGGCAATGGTAACGGAAGGAACGGCACGGCAAGGGGAAACAAGGCTAAGGCACGACAACGCACACTAGGCAATGCACGGCAAGGCAAGGAAAGGGTAACGCATGGGAAAGCACGGTCAGGCGAGGCAAGGCTAAGGCACGACAACCCAAGGCTAGGCAATGCACGGAAAGCAAGCAAAGAGTAACGGAACGCAAGGAAGGCAAGGGAAAGCAAGGGAAGGCAAGGGTAACGGAAGGAACGGCACGGCAAGGGGTGACAAGGCTAAGGCACGGCAACGCAGGGCTAGGCAATGCACGGCAAGGCAAGGAAAGGGTAACGCAGGGGAAGGCACGGTCAGGTGAGGTAAGGATAAGGCACGACAATGCAAGGCTAGGCAATGCACGGCAAGGCAAGGAAAGAGTAACGGAAGGAAAGGAAGGCAAGTCAAAGCCAGGAAAGGCAAGTGTAACAAAATGCACGCCACGGCAAGGGGAAACAAGGCTAAGGTACGACAAGGCACGGCTAGGCAATGCACAGCAAGTTAAGGAAAGGGTAACGCAAGGCAAGGCACGGTGAGGCTTGGCAAGGCTAATGCACGACAACGCAAGGCTAAGCAATGCACGACAATGTAAGGAAAGCTTAAAGCAAAGGAAGGCACGGTCAGGCGAGATAAGTCTAAGGCACGACAACGCAAGGCTAGGCAATGCAGGGAAGGGAAGCAAAGAGTAACGGAAGGCAAGCAAGGCAAGGAAAAGCAAGGAAAGGCAAGGGTAACGGAAGGAACTGCACGGCAAGGGGAAACAAGGCTAAGGCACGGCAACGCAGGCTGGGCAATGCACGGCAAGGCAAGGAAAGGGTAACGCATGGGAAAGCACGTTCAAGCGAGGCAAGGCTAAGGCACGACAACGCAAGGCTAGGCAATCCACGGAAGGCAAGCAAAGAGTAACGGAAGGTAAGGAAAGCAAGGGAAAGCAAAGAAAGGCAAGTGTAACGGAAGGAACTGCACGGCAAGGGGAAACAAGGCTAAGGCACGACAACGCACGGCTAGGCAGTGCACGGCAAGGCAAGCAAAGGGTAACGCAAGGCAAGGCACGGTGAGGCTAGGCAAGGCTAATGCACGGAAACGCAAGGCTAGGCAATGCACGACAATGCAAGGAAAGCTTAAAGCAAAGGAAGGCAAGGTCAGGCGAGATAAGGCAAAGGCACGACAACGCAAAGCTAGGCAATTCAGGGAAGGCAAGCAAAGAGTAACGGAAGGTAAGGAAGGCAAGGAAAAGCAAGGAAAGGCAAGGGTAACGGAAGGAACGGCACGGCAAGGGGGAACAAGTCTAAGGCACGACACCGAACGCTAGGCAATGAACGGCAAGGCAAGGAAAGGGTAACGCATGGGAAAGCACGGTCAGGCGAGGCAAGGCTAAGGCACGACAACGCAAGGCTAGGCAATGCACGGAAGGCAAGCAAAGAGTAACGGAAGGTAAGGAAGGCAAGGGAAAGCAAGGAAAGCCAAGTGTAACGGAAGGAACGCCACGGCAAGGGGAAACAAGGCTAAGGCACGACAACGCACGCTAGGCAATGCACGGCAAGGCAAGGAAAGGGTAACGCATGGGAAAACACGGTCAGGCGAGGCAAGGCTAAGGCATGACAACGCAAGGCTAGGCAATGCACGGAAAGCAAGCAAAGAGTAACGGAACGCAAGGAAGGCAAGGGAAAGCAAGGGAAGGCAAGGGTAACGGAAGGAACGGCACGGCAAGGGGTAAGAAGGCTAAGGCACGACAACGCAGGGGTAGGCAATGCACGGCAAGGCAAGGAAATGGTAACGCAGGGGAAGGCACGGTCAGGTGAGGCAAGGATAAGGCACGACAATGCAAGGCTAGGCAATGCACGGCAAGGCAAGGAAAGAGTAACGGAAGGAAAGGAAGGCAAGGCAAAGGCAGGCAATGCAAGTGTAACAAAAGGCACGCCACGGCAAGGGGAATCAAGGCTAAGGCACGACAACGCACGGCTAGGCAATGCACGGCAAGGCAAGGAAAGGGTAACGCAAGGCAAGGCACGGTGAGGCTAGGCAAGGCTAATGCACGACAACGCAAGGCTAGGCAATGCACGACAATGCAAGGAAAGCTGAAAGAAAAGGAAGGCACGGTCAGGCGAGATAAGGCTAAGGCACGACAACGCAAGGCTAGGCAATGCATGGAAGGCAAGCAAAGAGTAACGGAAGGTAAGGAAGGCAAGGGAAAGCAAGGAAAGGCAAGCGTAATGGAAGGAACGGCACGGCAAGGGGAAACAAGGCTAAGGCACGACAACGCACGCTAGGCAATGCACGGCAAGGCAAGGAAAGGGTAACGCATGGGAAAGCACGGTCAGGCGAGGCAAGCCTAAGGCATGACAACGCAAGGCTAGGCAATGCACGGAAAGCAAGCAAAGAGTAACGGAACGCAAGGAAGGCAAGGGTAACGGAAGGAACGGCACGGCAAGGGGTAACAAGGCTAAGGCACGACAACGCAGGGCTAGGCAATGCACGGCAAGGCAAGGAAAGAGTAACGGAACGGAACGGAAGGCAAGGCAAAGCCAGGCAAGGCAAGTGTAACAAAAGGCACGCAACGGCAAGGGGAAACAAGGCTAAGGCACGACAACACACGGCTAGGAAATGCACGGCAAGGCAAGGAAAGGGTAACGCAAGGCAAGGCACGGTGAGGCTAGGCAAGGCTAATGCACGACAACGCAAGGCTAGGCAATGCACGACAATGCAAGTAAAGCTTAAAGCAAAGGAAGGCACGGTCAGAAGAGATAAGGCTAAGGCACGACAACGCAAGGCTAATCAATGCAGGGAAGGCAAGCAAAGAGTAACGGAAGGTAAGGAAGGCAAAGGAAAGCAAGGAAAGGCAATGGTAACGGAAGGAACGGCACGGGAAGGGGAAACCAGTCTAAGGCACGACAACGCACGCTAGGCAATGCACGGCAAGGGAAGGAAAGGGTAACGCATGGGAAAGAACGGTCAGCGGAGGCAAGGCTAAGGCACGACAACGCAAGGCTTGGCAATGCGCGGAAGGCAAGCAAAGAGTAACGGAAGGTAAGGAAGGCAAGGGAAAGCAAAGAAAGGCAAGTGTAACGGAAGGAACGGCACGGCAAGGGGAAACACGGCTAAGGCACGACAACGCACGCTAGGCAATGCACGGCAAGGCAAGGAAAGGGTAACGCATGGGAAATCACGGTCAGGCGAGGCAAGGCTAAGGAAAGCCAACGCAAGGCTAGGCAATGCACGGTAAGTAAGCAAGGAGTAACGGAATGCAAGGAAGGAAAGGGAAAGCAAGGGAAGGCAAGGGTAACGGAAGGAACGGCACGGCAAGCGGTAAGAAGGCTAAGGCACGACAACGCAGGGCTAGGCAATGCACGGCAAGGCAAGGAAAGGGTAACGCAGGGGAAGGCACGGTCAGGTGAGGCAAGGATAAGGCACGACAATGCAAGGCTAGGCAATGCACGGAAGGCAAGCAAAGAGTAACGGAAGGTAAGGAAGGCAAGGGAAAGCAAAGAAAGGCAAGTGTAACGGAAGGAACGGCACGGCAAGGGGAAACAAGGCTTTGGCACGACAACGCACACTAGGCAATGCACGGCAAGGCAAGGAAAGCTTAAAGCAAAGGAAGGCACGGTCAGGCGAGATAAGGCTAAGGCACGACAACGCACACTAGGCAATGCACGGCAAGGCAAGGAAAGGGTAACGCATGGGAAAGCACGTTCAAGCGAGGCAAGGCTAAGGCACGACAACGCAAGGCTAGGCAATCCACGGAAGGCAAGCAAAGAGTAACGGAAGGTAAGGAAAGCAAGGGAAAGCAAAGAAAGGCAAGTGTAACGGAAGGAACTGCACGGCAAGGGGAAACAAGGCTAAGGCACGACAACGCACGGCTAGGCAGTGCACGGCAAGGCAAGCAAAGGGTAACGCAAGGCAAGGCACGGTGAGGGTAGGCAAGGCTAATGCAGGGAAACGCAAGGCTAGGCAATGCACGACAATGCAAGGAAAGCTTAAAGCAAAGGAAGGCAAGGTCAGGCGAGATAAGGCAAAGGCTCGACAACGCAAGGCTAGGCAATTCAGGGAAGGCAAGCAAAGAGTAACGGAAGGTAAGGAAGGCAAGGAAAAGCAAGGAAAGGCAAGGGTAACAGAAGGAACGGCACGGCAAGGGGGAACAAGTCTAAGGCACGACACCGAACGCTAGGCAATGAACGGCAAGGCAAGGAAAGGGTAACGCATGGGAAAGCACGGTCAGGCGAGGCAAGGCTAAGGCACGACAACGCAAGGCTACGCAATGCACGGAAGGCAAGCAAAGAGTAACGGAAGGTAAGGAAGGAAAGGGAAAGCAAGGAAAGGCAAGTGTAACGGAAGGAACGCCACGGCAAGGGGAAACAAGGCTAAGGCACGACAACGCACGCTAGGCAATGCACGGCAAGGCAAGGAAAGGGTAACGCATGGGAAAGCACGGTCAGGCGAGGCAAGGCTAAGGCATGACAACGCAAGGCTAGGCAATGCACGGAAAGCAAGCAAAGAGTAACGGAACGCAAGGAAGGCAAGGGAAAGCAAGGGAAGGCAAGGGTAACGGAAGGAACGGCACGGCAAGGGGTAAGAAGGCTAAGGCACGACAACGCAGGGCTAGGCAATGCACGGCAAGGCAAGGAAATGGTAACGCAGGGGAAGGCACGGTCAGGTGAGGCAAGGATAACGCACGACAATGCAAGGCTAGGCAATGCACGGCAAGGCAAGGAAAGAGTAACGGAAGGAAAGGAAGGCAAGGCAAAGCCAGGCAAGGCAAGTGTAACAAAAGGCACGCCACGGCAAGGGGAATCAAGGCTAAGGCACGACAACGCACGGCTAGGGAATGCACGGCAAGGCAAGGAAAGGGTAACGCAAGGCAAGGCACGGTGAGGCTAGGCAAGGCTAATGCACGACAACCCAAGGCTAGGCAATGCACGAAAATGCAAGGAAAGCTTAAAGCAAAGGAAGGCACGGTCAGGCGAGATAAGGCTAAGGCACGACAACGCAAGGCTAGGCAATGCAGGGAAGGCAAGCAAAGAGTAACGGAAGGTAAGGAAGGCAAGGGAAAGCAAAGAAAGGCAAGTGTAACGGAAGGAACGGCACGGCAAGGGGAAACAAGGCTAAGGCACGACAACGCACGCTAGGCAATGCACGGCAAGGCAAGGAAAGGGTAACGCATGGGAAAGCACGGTCAGGCGAGGCAAGGCTAAGGAAAGCCAACGCAAGGCTAGGCAATGCACGGAAAGCAAGCAAGGAGTAACGGAATGCAAGGAAGGAAATGGAAAGCAAGGGAAGGCATGGGTAACGGAAGGAACGGCACGGCAAGGGGTAACAAGGCTAAGGCACGACAACACACGGCTAGGAAATGCACGGCAAGGGAAGGAAAGGGTAACGCAAGGCAAGGCACGGTGAGGCTAGGCAAGGTTAATGCACGACAACGCAAGGCTAGGCAATGCACGACAATGCAAGGAAAGCTTAAAGCAAAGGAAGGCACGGTCTGGCGAGATAAGGCTAAGGCACGACAACGCAAGGCTAGGCAATGCACGCAAGGCAAGCAAAGAGTAACGGAAGGTAAGGAAGGCAAGGGAAAGCAAGGAAAGGCAATGGTAACGGAAGGAACGGCACGGCAAGGGGAAACAAGGCTAAGGCACGACAACGCACACTAGGCAGTGCACGGCAAGGCAAGGAAAGGGTAACGCATGGGAAAGCACGGTCAGGCGAGGCAAGGCTAAGGCACGACAACCCAAGGTAGGCAATGCACGGAAGGCAAGCAAAGAGAAACGGAAGGTAAGGAAGGAAAGGGAAAGCAAAAAAAGGCAAGTGTAACGGAAGGAACGGCACGGCAAGGGGAAACAAGGCTAAGGCACGACAACGCACGGCTAGGCAATGCACGGTAAGGCAAGCAAAGGGTAACGCAAGGAAAGGCACGGTGAGGCTAGGCAAGGCTAATGCATGAAAACGCAAGGCTAGGCGATGCACGACAATGCAAGGAAAGCTTAAAGCAAAGGAAGGCAAGGTCAGGCGAGATAAGGCTAAGGCACGACAACGCAAGGCCAGGAAATTCAGGGAAGGCAAGCAAAGAGTAACGGAAGGTGAGCTAGGCAAGGAAAAGGAAGGAAAGGCCAGGGTAACGGAAGGAACGGCACGGCAAGGGGAAACAAGTCTAAGGCACGACACCGAACGCTAGGCAAAGAACGGCAAGGCAAGAAAAGGGTAACGCATTTGAAAGCACGGTCAGGCGAGCCAACGCTAAGGCACGACAACGCAAGGCTAGGCAATGCACGGAAGGCAAGCAAAGAGTAACGGAAGGTAAGGAAGGCAAGGGAAAGCAGGGAAAGGCAAGTGTAACGGAAGTAACGGCACGGCAAGGGGAAACAAGGCTAAGGCACGACAACGCACGGCTAGGCAATGCACGGCAAGGCAAGGAAAGGGTAACGCAAGGGAAAGCACGGTCAGGCGAGGCAAGGATAAGGCACGACAATGCAAGGCTAGGCAATGCACGGCAAGGCAAGGAAAGAGTAACGGAAGGAAAGGAAGGCAAGTCAAAGCCAGGAAAGGCAAGTGTAACAAAAGGCACGCCACGGCAAGGGGAAACAAGGCTAAGGTACGACAACGCACGGCTAGGCAATGCACGGCAAGGCAAGGAAAGGGTAACGCAAGGCAAGGCACGGTGAGGCTAGGCAAGGCTAATGCACGACAACGCAAGGCTAAGCAATGCACGACAATGTAAGGAAATCTTAAAGCAAAGGAAGGCACGGTCAGGCGAGATAAGTCTAAGGCACGACAACGCAAGGCTAGGCAATGCAGGGAAGGGAAGCAAAGAGTAACGGAAGGCAAGCAAGGCAAGGAAAAGCAAGGAAAGGCAAGGGTAACGGAAGGAACTCCACGGCAAGGGGAAACAAGGCTAAGGCACGGCAACGCAGGCTGGGCAATGCATGGCAAGGCAAGGAAAGGGTAACGCATGGGAAAGCACGTTCAAGCGAGGCAAGGCTAAGGCACGGCAACGCAAGGCTAGGCAATCCACGGAAGGCAAGCAAAGAGTAACGGAAGGTAAGGAAGGCAAGGGAAAGCAAAGAAAGGCAAGTGTAACGGAAGGAACTGCACGGCAAGGGGAAACAAGGCTAAGGCACGACAACGCACGGCTAGGCAATGCACGGCAAGGCAAGCAAAGGGTACCGCAAGGCAAGGCACGGTGAGGCTAGGCAAGGCTAATGCACGGAAACGCAAGGCTAGGCAATGCACGACAATGCAAGGAAAGCTTAAAGCAAAGGAAGGCAAGGTCAGGCGAGATAAGGCAAAGGCACGACAACGCAAGGCTAGGCAATTCAGGGAAGGCAAACAAAGAGTAACGGAAGGTAAGGAAGGCAAGGAAAAGCAAGGAAAGGCAAGGGTAACGGAAGGAACGGCACGGCAAGGGGGAACAAGTCTAAGGCACGACACCGAACGCTAGGCAATGAACGGCAAGGCAAGGAAAGGGTAACGCATGGGAAAGCACGGTCAGGCGAGGCAAGGCTAAGGCACGACAACGCAAGGCTAGGCAATGCACGGAAGGCAAGCAAAGAGTAACGGAAGGTAAGGAAGGCAAGGGAAAGCAAGGAAAGGCAAGTGTAACGGAAGGAACGGCACGGCAAGGGGAAACAAGGCTAAGGCACGACAACGCACGCTAGGCAATGCACGGCAAGGCAAGGAAAGGGTAACGCATGGGAAAGCACGGTCAGGCGAGGCAAGGCTAAGGCATGACAACGCAAGGCTAGGCAATGCACGGAAAGCAAGCAAAGAGTAACGGAACGCAAGGAAGGCAAGGGAAAGCAAGGGAAGGCAAGGGTAACGGAAGGAACGGCACGGCAAGGGGTTAGAAGGCTAAGGCACGACAACGCAGGGCTAGGCAATGCACGGCAAGGCAAGGAAATGGTAACGCAGGGGAAGGGACGGTCAGGTGAGGCAAGGATAAGGCACGACAATGCAAGGCTAGGCAATGCACGGCAAGGCAAGGAAAGAGTAACGGAAGGAAAGGAAGGCAAGGCAAAGCCAGGCAAGGCAAGTGTAACAAAAGGCACGCCACGGCAAGGGGAATCAAGGCTAAGGCACGACAACGCACGGCTAGGCAATGCACGGCAAGGCAAGGAAAGGGTAACGCAAGGCAAGGCACGGTGAGGCTAGGCAAGGCTAATGCACGACAACGCAAGGCTAGGCAATGCACGACAATGCAAGGAAAGCTTAAAGCAAAGGAAGGCACGGTCAGGCGAGATAAGTCTAAGTCACGACAACGCAAGGCTAGGCAATGCAGGGAAGGCAAGCAAAGAGTAACGGAAGGTAAGGAAGGCAAGGGAAAGCAAAGAAAGGCAAGTGTAACGGAAGGAACGGCACGGCAAGGGGAAACAAGGCTAAGGCACGACAACGCACGCTAGGCAATGCACGGCAAGGCAAGGAAAGGGTAACGCATGGGAAAGCACGGTCAGGCGAGGCAAGGCTAAGGCAGGACAACCTAAGGCTAGGCAATGAACGGAAGGCAAGCAAAGAGAAACGGAAGGTAAGGAAGGAAATGGAAAGCAAAGAAAGGCAAGTGTAACGGAAGGAACGGCACGGCAAGGGGAAGGAAGGCTAAGGCACGACAACGCCCGGCTGGGCAATGCACGGCAAGGCAAGCAAAGGGTAACGCAAGGAAAGGCACGGTGAGGCTAGGCAAGGCTAATGCATGAAAACGCAAGGCTAGGCGATGCACGACAATGCAAGGAAGGCTTAAAGCAAAGGAAGGCAAGGTCAGGCGAGATAAGGCAAAGGCACGACAACGCAAGGCTAGGCAATTCAGGGAAGGCAAGCAAAGAGTAACGGAAGGTAAGCAAGGCAAGGAAAAGCAAGGAAAGTCAAGGGCAACGGAAGGAACGGCACGGCAAGTGGAAACAAGTCTAAGGCACGACACCGAACGCTAGGCAATGAACGGGAAGGCAAGGAAAGGGTTACGCATGGGAAAGCACGGTCAGGCGAGGCAAGGCTAAGGCACGACAACGCAAGGCTAGGCAATGCACGGAAGGCAAGCAAAGAGTAACGGAAGGTAAGGAAGTCAAAGGAAAGCAAGGAAAGGCAATGGTAACAGAAGGAACGGCACGGCAAGGGGAAACAAGGCTAAGGCACGACAACGCACGCTAGGCAATGCACGGAAAAGCAAGGAAAGGGTAACGCAAGGGAAAGACGGTCAGGGGAGGCAAGGCTAAGGCACGACAACGGAAGGCTTGGCAATGCACGGAAGGCAAGGAAAGGGTAACGCATGGGAAAGCACGGTCAGGCGAGGCAAGGCTAAGGCACGACAACGCAAGGCTAGGCAATGCACGGAAGGCAAGCAAAGAGAAACGGAAGGTAAGGAAGGAAAGGGAAAGCAAAGAAAGGCAAGTGAAACGGAAGGAACGGCACGGCAAGGGGAAACAAGGCTAAGGCACGACAACGCACGGCTAGGCAATGCACGATAAGGCAAGCAACGGGTAACGCAAGGAAAGGCACGGTGAGGCTAGGCAAGGCTAATGCACGAAAACGCAAGGCTAGGCGATGCACGACAATGCAAGGAAAGCTTAAAGCAAAGGAAGGCAAGGTCAGGCGAGATAATTCTAAGGCACGACAACGCAAGGCTAGGAAATTCAGGGAAGGCAAGCAAAGAGTAACGGAAGGTAAGCAAGGCAAGGAAAAGGAAGGAAAGGCCAGGGTAACGGAAGGAACGGCACGGCAAGGGGAAACAAGTCTAAGGCACGACACCGAACGCTAGGCAATGAACGGCAAGGCAAGGAAAGGGTAACGCATTTGAAAGCACGGTCAGGCGAGGCAACGCTAAGGCACGACAACGCAAGGCTAGGCAATGCACGGAAGGCAAGCAAATAGTAACGGAAGGTAAGGAAGGCAAGGGAAAGGAAGGAAAGGCAAGTGTAACGGAAGGAACGGCACGGCAAGGGGAAACAAGGCTAAGGCACGACAACGCACGGCTAGGCAATGCACGGCAAGGCAAGGAAAGTGTAACGCATGGGAAAACACGGTCAGGCGGTGCAAGGCTAAGGCATGACAACGCAAGGCTAGGCAATGCACGGAAAGCAAGCAAAGAGTAACGGAACGCAAGGAAGGCAAGGGAAAGCAAGGGAAGGCAAGGGTAACGGAAGGAACGGCACGGCAAGGGGTAACAAGGCTAAGGCACGGCAACGCAGGGCTAGGCAATGCACGGCAAGGCAAGGAAAGGGTAACGCAGGGGAAGGCACGGTCAGGTGAGGCAAGGATAAGGCACGACAATGCAAGGCTACGCAATGCACGGCAAGGCAAGGAAAGAGTAACGGAAGGAAAGGAAGGCAAGTCACAGCCAGGAAAGGCAAGTGTAACAAAAGGCACGCCACGGCAAGGGGAAACAAGGCTAAGGTACGACAACGCACGGCTAGGCAATGCACGGCAAGGCAAGGAAAGGGTAACGCAAGGCAAGGCACGGTGAGGCTAGGCAAGGCTAATGCACGACAACGCAAGGCTAAGCAATGCACGACAATGTAAGGAAAGCTTAAAGCAAAGGAAGGCACGGTCAGGCGAGATAAGTCTAAGGCACGAGAACGGAAGGCTAGGCAATGCAGGGAAGGGAAGTAAAGAGTAACGGAAGGCAAGCAAGGCAAGGAAAAGCAAGGAAAGGCAAGTGTAACGGAAGGAACGGCACGGCAAGGGGGAACAAGTCTAAGGCACGACACCGAACGCTAGGCAATGAACGGCAAGGGAAGGAAAGGGTAACACAAGGCAAGGCAGGGTGAGGCTAGGCAAGGTTAATGCACGACAACGCAAGGCTAGGCAATGCACGACAATGCAAGGAAAGCTTAAAGCAAAGGAAGGCACGGTCAGGCGAGATAAGGCTAAGGCACGACAACGCAAGGCTAGGCAATGCACGGAAGGCAAGCAAAGAGTAACGGAATGTAAGGAAGGCAAGGGAAAGCAAGGAAACGCAATGGTAACGGAAGGAACGGCACGGCAAGGGGAAACAAGGCTAAGGCACGACAACGCACGCTAGGCAATGCACGGCAAGGCAAGGAAAGGGTAACGCATGGGAAAGCACGGTCAGGCGAGGCAAGGCTAAGGCACGACAACCCAAGGCTAGGCAATGCACGGAAGGCAAGCAAAGAGTAACGGAAGGTAAGGAAGGCAAAGGAAAGCAAGGAAAGGCAATGGTACCTGAAGGAACGGCACGGCAAGGGGAAACAAGTCTAAGGCACGACACCGCACGCTAGGCAATGCACGGCAAGGGAAGGAAAGGGTAACGCATGGGAAAGAACGGTCAGGGGAGGCAAGGCTAAGGAAAGCCAACGCAAGGCTAGGCAATGCACGGTAAGCAAGCAAGGAGTAACGGAATGCAAGGAAGGAAAGGGAAAGCAAGGGAAGGCAAGGGTAACGGAAGGAACGGCACGGCAAGGGGTAACAAGGCTAAGGCACGACAACACACGGCTAGGAAATGCACGGCAAGGCAAGGAAAGGGTAACGCAAGGCAAGGCACGGTGAGGCTAGGCAAGGTTAATGCACGACAACGCAAGGCTAGGCAATGCACGACAATGCAAGGAAAGCTTAAAGCAAAGGAAGGCACGGTCAGGCGAGATAAGGCTAAGGCACGACAACGCAAGGCTAGGCAATGCAGGGAAGGCAAGCAAAGAGTAACGGAAGGTAAGGAAGGCAAGGGAAAGCAAAGAAAGGCAAGTGTAACGGAAGGAACGGCACGGCAAGGGGAAACAAGGCTAAGGCACGACAACGCACGCTAGGCAATGCACGGCAAGGCAAGGAAAGGGTAACGCATGGGAAAGCACGGTCAGGCGAGGCAAGGCTAAGGCATGACAACGCAAGGCTAGGCAATGCACGGAAAGCAAGCAAAGAGTAACGGAACGCAAGGAAGGCAAGGGAAAGCAAGGGAATGCAAGGGTAACGGAAGGAACGGCACGGCAAGGGGTAACAAGGCTAAGGCACGACAACGCAGGGCTAGGCATTGCACGGCAAGGCAAGGAAAGAGTAACGGAAGGAAAGGAAGGCAAGGCAAAGCCAGGCAAGGCAAGTGTAATAAAAGGCACGCAACGGCAAGGGGAAACAAGGCTAAGGCACGACAACACACGGCTAGGAAATGCACGGCAAGGCAAGGAAAGGGTAACGCAAGGCAAGGCACGGTGAGGCTAGGCAAGGCTAATGCACGACAACGCAAGGCTAGGCAATGCACGACAATGCAAGGAAAGCTTAAAGCAAAGGAAGGCACGGTCAGGAGATAAGGCTAAGGCACGACAACGCAAGGCTAGGCAATGCAGGGAAGGCAAGCAAAGAGTAACGGAACGTTAAGGAAGGCAAGGGAAAGCAAGGAAAGGCAAGGGTAACGGAAGGAACGGCACGGCAAGGGGAAACAAGGCTAAGGCACGACAACGCAGGGCTAGGCAATGCACGGCAAGGCAAGGAAAGGGTAACGCATGGGAAAGCACGGTCAGGCGAGGCAAGGCTAAGGCACGACAACGCAAGGCTAGGCAATGCACGGCAAGGCAAGCAAAGAGTAACGGAAGGAAAGGAAGGCAAGGGAAAGCAAGGAAAGGCAAGTGTAACGGAAGGAACGGCACGGCAAGGGGAAACAAGGCTAAGGCACGACAACGCACGGCTAGGCAATGCACGGCAAGGCAAGGAAAGGGTAACGCAAGGCAAGGCACGGTGAGGCTAGGCAAGGCTAATGCACGACAACGCAAGGCTAAGCAATGCACGACAATGTAACGGAAGGAAAGCTTAAAGCAAAGGAAGGCAAGGTCAGGCGAGATAAGGCTAAGGCACGACAACGGAAGGCTAGGCAATGCAGGGAAGGCAAGCAAAGAGTAACGCATGGGAAAGCACGGTCAGGCGAGGCAAGGCTAAGGCACGAAAACCCAAGGCTAGGCAATGCACGGAAGGCAAACAAAGAGAAACGGAAGGTAAGGAAGGCAAGGGAATGCAAGGCAAGGCAATGGTAACGGAAGGAACGGCACGGCAAGGGGAAACAAGGCTAAGGCACGGCAACGCAGGCTGGGCAATGCACGGCAAGGCAAGGAAAGGGTAACGCATGGGAAAGCACGGTCAGGCGAGGCAAGGCTAAGGCACGACAACGCAAGGCTAGGCAATGCACGGAAGGCAAGCAAAGAGTAACGGAAGGTAAGGAAGGCAAGGGAAAGCAAAGAAAGGCAAGTGTAACGGAAGGAACGGCACGGCAAGGGGAAACAAGGCTAAGGCACGACAACGCACGGCTAGGCAGTGCACGGCAAGGCAAGCAAAGGGTAACGCAAGGCAAGGCAGGCAAGGAAAGGGTGAGGCTAGGCAAGGCTAATGCACGGACAACGCAAGGCTAGGCAATGCACGACAATGCAAGGAAAGCTTAAAGCAAAGGAAGGCAAGGTCAGGCGAGATAAGGCTAAGGCACGACAACGCAAGGCTAGGCAATGCAGGGAAGGCAAGCAAAGAGTAACGGAAGGTAAGGAAGGCAAGGGAAAGCAAGGAAAGGCAAGGGTAACGGAAGGAACGGCACGGCAAGGGGAAGCAAGGCTAAGGCACGACAACGCACGCTAGGCAATGCACGGCAAGGCAAGGAAAGGGTAACGCATGGGAAAGCACGGTCAGGCGAGGCAAGGCTAAGGCACGACAACGCAAGGCTAGGCAATGCACGGAAGGCAAGCAAAGAGTAACGGAAGGTAAGGAAGGCAAGGGAAAGGAAGGAAAGGCAAGTGTAACGGAAGGAACGGCACGGCAAGGGGAAACAAGGCTAAGGCACGACAACGCACGGCTAGGCAATGCACGGTAAGGCAAGCAAAGGGTAACGCAAGGAAAGGCACGGTGAGGCTAGGCAAGGCTAATGCACGAAAACGCAAGGCTAGGCGATGACAATGCAAGGAAAGCTTAAAGCAAAGGAAGGCAAGGTCAGGCGAGATAAGGCTAAGGCACGACAACGCAAGGCTAGGAAATTCAGGGAAGGCAAGCAAAGAGTAACGGAAGGTAAGCAAGGCAAGGAAAAGGAAGGAAAGGCCAGGGTAACGGAAGGAACGGCACGGCAAGGGGAAACAAGTCTAAGGCACGACACCGAACGCTAGGCAATGAACGGCAAGGCAAGGAAAGGGTAACGCATTTGAAAGCACGGTCAGGCGAGGCAACGCTAAGGCACGACAACGCAAGGCTAGGCAATGCACGGAAGGCAAGCAAAGAGTAACGGAAGGTAAGGAAGGCAAGGGAAAGGAAGGAAAGGCAAGTGTAACGGAAGGAACGGCACGGCAAGGGGAAACAAGGCTAAGGCACGACAACACACGGCTAGGCAATGCACGGCAAGGCAAGGAAAGGGTAACGCAAGGCAAGGGGTAACTAGGCAAGGGGACAACGCAAGGCACGGTCAGGAAAGCTTAAAGCAAAGGAAGGCAAGGCGAGATAAGGCTAAGGCACGACAACGCAAGGCTAGGCAATGCACGGCAAGGCAAGCAAAGAGTAACGGAAGGCAAGGAAGGCAAGGGAAAGCAAGGAAAGGCAAGTGTAACGGAAGGAACGGCACGGCAAGGGGAAACAAGGCTAAGGCACGACAACGCACGGCTAGGCAATGCACGGCAAGGCAAGGAAAGGGTAACGCAAGGCAAGGCACGGTGAGGCTAGGCAAGGCTAATGCACGACAACGCAAGGCTAGGCAATGCACGACAATGCAAGGAAAGCTTAAAGCAAAGGAAGGCACGGTCAGGCGAGATAAGGCTAAGGCACGACAACGCAAGGCTAGGCAATGCAGGCAAGGGAAGCAAAGAGTAACGGAAGGTAAGCAAGGCAAGGGAAAGCAAGGAAAGGCAAGGGTAACGGAAGGAACTGCACGGCAAGGGGAAACAAGGCTAAGGCACGACAACGCAAGGCTAGGCAATGCACGGCAAGGCAAGGAAAGGGTAACGCATGGGAAAGCACGTTCAGGCGAGGCAAGGCTAAGGCACGACAACGCAAGGCTAGGCAATGCACGGAAGGCAAGCAAAGAGTAACGGAAGGTAAGGAAGGCAAGGGAAAGCAAAGAAAGGCAAGTGTAACGGAAGGAACTGCACGGCAAGGGTTAACAAGGCTAAGGCACGACAACGCACGCTAGGCAATGCACGGCAAGGCAAGGAAAGGGTAACGCATGGGAAAGCACGGTCAGGCGAGGCAAGCCTAATTCATGACAACGCAAGGCTAGGCAATGCACGGAAAGCAAGCAAAGAGTAACGGAACGCAAGGAAGGCAAGGGAAAGCAAGGGAAGGCAAGGGTAACGGAAGGAACGGCACGGCAAGGGGTAAGAAGGCTAAGGCACGACAACGCAGGGCTAGGCAATGCACGGCAAGGCAAGGAAAGGGTAACGCAGGGGAAGGCACGGTCAGGTGAGGCAAGGATAAGGCACGACAATGCAAGGCTAGGCAATGCACGGCAAGGCAAGGAAAGAGTAACGGAAGGAAAGGAAGGCAAGTCAAAGCCAGGAAAGGCAAGTGTAACAAAAGGCACGCCACGGCAAGGGGTAACAAGGCTAAGGCACGACAACGCAGGGCTAGGCAATGCACGGCAAGGCAAGGAAAGAGTAACGGAAGGAAAGGAAGGCAAGGCAAAGCCAGGCAAGGCAAGTGTAACAAAAGGCACGCAACGGCAAGGGGAAACAAGGCTAAGGAACGACAACACACGGCTAGGAAATGCACGGCAAGGCAAGGAAAGGGTAACGCAAGGCAAGGCACGGTGAGGCTAGGCAAGGCTAATGCACGACAACGCAAGGCTAGGCAATGCACGACAATGCAAGTAAAGCTTAAAGCAAAGGAAGGCACGGTCAGGCGAGATAAGGCTAAGGCACGACAACGCAAGGCTAGGCAATTCAGGGAAGGCAAGCAAAGAGTAACGGAAGGTAATCAAGTCAAGGAAAAGCAAGGAAAGTAAAGGGTAACGGAAGGAACGGCACGGCAAGGGGAAACAAGTCTAAGGCACGACACCGAACGCTAGGCAATGAACGGCAAGGCAAGGAAAGGGATACGCATGGGAAAGCACGGTCAGGCGAGGCAAGGCTAAGGCACGACAACGCAAGGCTAGGCAATGCACGGAAGGCAAGCAAAGAGTAACGGAAGGTAAGGAAGGCAAGGGAAAGCAAGGAAAGGCAAGTGTAACGGAAGGAACGGCACGGCAAGGGGAAACAAGGCTAAGGCACGACAACGCACGCTAGGCAATGCACGGCAAGGCAAGGAAAGGGTAACGCATGGGAAAGCACGGTCAGGCGAGGGAAGGCTAAGGAAAGCCAACGCAAGGCTAGGCAATGCACGGAAAGCAAGCAAGGAGTAACGGAATGCAAGGAAGGAAAGGGAAAGCAAGGGAAGGCAAGGGTAACGGAAGGAACGGCACCGCAAGGGGTAACAAGGCTAAGGCACGACAACGCAGGGCTAGGCAATGCACGGCAAGGCAAGGAAAGAGTAACGGAACGGAACGGAAGGCAAGGCAAAGCCAGCAAAGCAAGGCAAGTGGAACAAAAGGCACGCCACGGCAAGGGGAATCAAGGCTAAGGCACGACAACGCACGGCTAGGCAATGCACGGCAAGGCAAGGAAAGGGTAACGCAAGGCAAGGCACGGTGAGGCTAGGCAAGGCTAATGCACGACAACGCAAGGCTAGGCAATGCACGACAATGCAAGTAAAGCTTAAAGCAAAGGTAGGCACGGTCAGAAGAGATAAGGCTAAGGCACGACAACGCAAGGCTAGGCAATGCAGGGAAGGCAAGCAAAGAGTAACGGAAGGTAAGGAAGGCAAGGGAAAGCAAGGAAAGGCAAGTGTAACGGAAGGCACGGCACGGCAAGGGGAAACAAGGCTAAGGCACGACAACGCACGCTAGGCAATGCAAGGCAAGGCAAGGAAAGGGTAACGCATGGGAAAGCACGGTCAGGCGAGGCAAGGCTAAGGAAAGCCAACGCAAGGCTAGGCAATGCACGGTAAGCAAGCAAGGAGTAACGGAATGCAAGGAAGGAAAGGGAAAGCAAGGGAAGGCAAGGGTAACGGAAGGAACGGCACGGCAAGGGGTAAGAAGGCTAAGGCACGACAACGCAGGGCTAGGCAAAGCACGGCAAGGCAAGGAAAGGGTAACGCAGGGGAAGGCACGGTCAGGTGAGGCAAGGATAAGGCACGACAATGCAAGGATAGGCAATGCACGGCAAGGCAAGGAAAGAGTAACGGAAGGAAAGGAAGGCAAGGCAAAGCCAAGCAAGGCAAGTGTAACAAAAGGCACGCCACGGCAAGGGGAATCAAGGCTAAGGCACGACAACGCACGGCTAGGCAATGCACGGCAAGGCAAGGAAAGGGTAACGCAAGGCAAGGCACGGTGAGGCTAGGCAAGGCTAATGCACGACAACGCAAGGCTAGGCAATGCACGACAATGCAAGGAAAGCTTAAAGCAAAGGAAGGCACGGTCAGGCGAGATAAGGCTAAGGCACGACAACGCAAGGCTAGGCAATGCACGGAAGGCAAGCAAAGAGTAACGGAAGGTAAGGAAGGCAAGGGAAAGCAAAGAAAGGCAAGTGTAACGGAAGGAACGGCACGGCAAGGGGAAACAAGGTCTAAGGCAAGGCAACGCACGGCTAGGCAATGCACGGTAAGGCAAGCAAAGGGTAACGCATGGAAAGGCACGGTGAGTCTAGGCAAGGCTAATGCACGAAAACGCAAGGCTAGGCGACGCACGACAATGCAAGGAAACTGAAAGCAAAGGAAGGCAAGGTCAGGCGAGATAAGGCTAAGGCACGACAAGGCAAGGCTAGGAAATTCAGGGAAGGCAAGCAAAGACTAACGGAAGGTAAGCTAGGCAAGGAAAAGGAAGGAAAGGCCAGGGTAACGGAAAGAACGGCACGGCAAGGGGGAAACAAGTCTCTGGCACGACACCGAACGCTAGGCAATGAACGGCAAGGCAAGGAAAGGGTAACGCATGGGAAACCACGGTCAGGCCAGGCAAGGCTAAGGCACGACAACGCAAGGCTAGGCAATGCACGGAAGGCAAGCAAAGACTAACGGAAGGTAAGGAAGGCAAGGGAAAGCAAGGAAAGGCAAGGGTAACGGAAGGAAAGGCACGGCAAGGGGAAACAAGGCTAAGGCACGACAACGCACGGCTGACAACGCACGGCTAGGCAATGCACGGCAAGGCAAGGAAAGGGTAACGCATAAGAAGGAAAGCACGGTCAGGCGAGGCAAGGCTAAGGCACGACAACCCAAGGCTAGGCAATGCACGGAAGGCAAACAAAGAGAAACGGAAGGTAAGGTAGGCAAGGGGAAAGCAAAGAAAGGCAAGTGTAACGGAAGGAACGGCACGGCAAGGGGAAACAAGGCTAAGGCACGACAACGCACGCTAGGCAATGCACGGCAAGGCAAGGAAAGGGTAACGCATGGGAAAGCACGGTCAGGCGAGGCAAGGCTAAGGAAAGCCAACGCAAGGCTAGGCAATGCACGGAAAGCAAGCAAGGAGTAACGGAATGCAAGGAAGGAAAGGGAAAGCAAGGGAAGGCAAGGGTAACGGAAGGAACGGCACGGCAAGGGGTAACAAGGCTAAGGCACGACAACACACGGCTAGGAAATGCACGGCAAGGCAAGGAAAGGAAAGGGTAACGCAAGGCAAGGCACGGTGAGGCTAGGCAAGGTTAATGCACGACAACGCAAGGCTAGGCAATGCACGACAATTCAAGGAAAGCTTAAAGCAAAGGAAGGCACGGTCAGGCGAGATAAGGCTAAGGCACGACAACGCAAGGCTAGGCAATGCAGGGAAGGCAAGCAAAGAGTAACGGAAGGTAAGGAAGGCAAGGGAAAGCAAGGAAAGGCAATGGTAACGGAAGGAACGGCACGGCAAGGGGAAACAAGGCTAAGGCACGACAACGCACGCTAGGCAATGCACGACAAGGCAAGGAAAGGGTAACGCATGTGAAAGCACGGTCAAGCGAGGCAAGGCTAAGGCACGACAACCCAAGGCTAGGCAATGCACGGAAGGCAAGCAAAGAGAAACGGAAGGTAAGGAAGGAAAGGGAAAGCAAAGAAAGGCAAGTGTAACGGAAGGAACGGCACAGCAAGGGGAAACAAGGCTAAGGCACGGCAACGCACGGCTAGGCAATGCACGGTAAGGCAAGCAAAGGGTAACGCAAGGAAATGCACGGTGAGGCTAGGCAAGGCTAATGCACGAAAACGCAAGGCTAGGCGATGCACGACAATGCAAGGCAAGCTTAAATCAAAGGAAGGCAAGGTCAGGCGAGATAAGGCTACGGCACGACAACGCAAGGCTAGGAAATTCAGGGAAGGCAAGCAAAGAGTAAAGGAAGGTAAGCAAGGCAAGGAAAAGGAAGGAAAGGCCAGGGTAACGGAAGGAACGGCACGGCAAGGGGAAACAAGTCTAAGGCACGACACCCGAACGCTAGGCAATGAACGGCAAGGCAAGGAAAGGGTAACGCATTTGAAAGTACGGTCAGGCGAGGCAACGCTAAGGCACGACAACGCAAGGCTAGGCAATGCACGGAAGGCAAGCAAAGAGTAACGGAAGGTAAGGAAGGCAAGGGAAAGGAAGGAAAGGCAAGTGTAACGGAAGGAACGGCACGGCAAGGGGAAACTAGGCTAAGGCACGACAACGCACGGCTAGGCAATGCACGGCAAGGCAAGGAAAGGGTAACGCATGGGAAAGCACGGTCAGGCGATGCAAGGCTAAGGCATGACAACGCAAGGCTAGGCAATGCACGGAAAGCAAGCAAAGAGTAACGGAACGCAAGGAAGGCAAGGGGAAAGCAAGGGAAGGCAAGGGTAACGGAAGGAACGGCACGGCAAAGGGTAACAAGGCTAAGGCACGGCAACGCAGGGCTAGGCAATGCACGGCAAGGCAAGGAAAGGGTAACGCAGGGGAAGGCAACGGTCAGGTGAGGCAAGGATAAGGCACGAAAATGCAAGGCTAGGCAATGCACGGCAAGGCAAGGAAAGAGTAACGGAAGGAAAGGAAGGCAAGTCAAAGCCAGGAAAGGCAAGTGTAACAAAAGGCACGCCACGGCAAGGGGAAACAAGGCTAAGGTACGACAACGCACGGCTAGGCAATGCACGGCACGGCAAGGAAAGGGTAACGCAAGGCAAGGCACGGTGAGGCTAGGCAAGGCTAATGCACGACAACGCAAGGCTAAGCAATGCACGACAATGTAAGGAAAGCTTAAAGCAAAGGAAGGCACGGTCAGGGCGAGATAAGTCTAAGGCACGACAACGGAAGGCTAGGCAATGCAGGGAAGGGAAGCAAAGAGTAACGGAAGGCAAGCAAGGCAAGGAAAAGCAAGGAAAGGCAAGGGTAACGGAAGGAACGGCACGGCAAGGGGGAACAAGTCTAAGGCACGACACCGAACGCTAGGCAATGAACGGCAAGGCAAGGAAAGGGTAACGCATGGGAAACCACGGTCAGGCAAGGCAAGGCTAAGGCACGACAACGCAAGGCTAGGCAATGCACGGAAGGCAAGCAAAGACTAACGGAAGGTAAGGAAGGCAAGGGAAAGCAAGGAAAGGCAAGTGTAACGGAAGGAACGGCACGGCAAGGGGAAAACAAGGCTAAGGCATGACAACGCACGCTAGGCAATGCACGGCAAGGCAAGGAAAGGGTAACGCATGGGAAAGCACGGTCAGGCGAGGCAAGGCTAAGGCACGACAACCCAAGGCTAGGCAATGCACGGAAGGCAAACAAAGAGAAACGGAAGGTAAGGAAGGCAAGGGAAAGCAAGGAAAGGCAATGGTAACGGAAGGAACGGCACGGCAAGTGGAAACAAGGCTAAGGCACGACAACGCACGCTAGGCAATGCACGGCAAGGCAAGGAAAGGGTAACGCATGGGAAAGCACGGTCAGGCGAGGGAAGGCTAAGGCATCACAACGCAAGGCTAGGCAATGCACGGAAAGCAAGCAAAGAGTAACGGAACGCAAGGAAAGCAAGGGAGAGCAAGGGAAGGCAAGGGTAACGGAAGGAACGGCACGGCAAGGGGTAACAAGGCTAAGGCACGACAACGCAGGGCTAGGCAATGCCCGGCGAGGCAAGCAAAGAGTAACGGAAGGAAAGGAAGGCAAAGGCAAAGCCAGGCAAGGCAAGTGTAACAAAAGGCACGCCACGGCAAGGGGGAAACAAGGCTAAGGCACGACAACACACGGCTAGGAAATGCACGGCAAGGCAAGGGAAGGGTAACGCAAGGCAAGGCACGGTGAGGCTAGGCAAGGCTAATGCACGACAACGCAAAACTAGGCAATGCACGACAATGCAAGTAAAGCTTAAAGCAAAGGAAGGCACGGTCAGGCGAGATAAGGCTAAGGCACGACAACGCAAGGCTAGGCAATGCAGGGAAGGCAAGCAAAGAGTAACGGAAGGTAAGGAAGTCAAGGGAAAGCAAGGAAAGGCAATGGTAACGGAAGGAACGGCACGGCGAGGGGAAACAAGTCTAAGGCACGACAACGCACGCTAGGAATGCACGGCAAGGCAAGGAAAGGGTAACGCATGGGAAAGCACGGTCAGGGGAGGCAAGGCTAAGGCACGACAACGCACACGCTTGGCAATGCACGGAAGGCAAGCAAAGAGTAACGGAAGGGTAAGGAAGGCAAGGGAAAGCAAAGAAAGGCAAGTGTAACGGAAGGAACGGCACGGCAAGGGGAAACCAGGCTAAGGCACGACAACGCACGCTAGGCAATGCACGGCAAGGCAAGGAAAGGGTAACGCATGGGAAAGCACGGTCAGGCGAGGCAAGGCTAAGGAAAGCCAACGCAAGGCTAGGCAATGCACGGAAAGCAAGCAAGGAGTAACGGAATGCAAGGAAGGAAAGGGAAAGCAAGGGAAGGCAAGGGTAACGGAAGGAACGGCACGGCAAGGGGTAACAAGGCTAAGGCACGACAACACACGGCTAGGAAATGCACGGCAAGGCAAGGAAAGGGTAACGCAAGGCAAGGCACGGTGAGGCTAGGCAAGGTTAATGCACGACAAGGCAAGGCTAGGCAATGCACGACAATGCAAGGAAAGCTTAAAGCAAAGGAAGGCACGGTCAGGCGAGATAAGGCTAAGGCACGACAACGGAAGGCTAGGCAATGCACGGAAGGCAAGCAAAGAGCAACGGAAGGTAAGGAAGGCAAGGGAAAGCAAGGAAAGGCAATGGTAACGGAAGGAACGGCACGGCAAGGGGAAACAAGGCTAAGGCACGACAACGCACGCTAGGCAATGCAACGGAAAGGCAAGGAAAGGGTAACGCATGGGAAAGCACGGTCAGGCGAGGCAAGGCTAAGGCACGACAACCCAAGGCTAGGCAATGCACGGAAGGCAAGCAAAGAGAAACGGAAGGTAAGGAAGGAAAGGGAAAGCAAAGAAAGGCAAGTGTAACGGAAGGAACCGCAAGGCAAGGGGAAACAAGGCTAAGGCACGACAACGCACGGCTAGGCAATGCACGGCAAGGAAAGCAAAGGGTAACGAAAGGAAAGGCACGGTGAGGCTAGGCAAGGCTAATGCACGAAAACGCAAGGCTAGGCGATGCACGACAATGCAAGGCAAGCTTAAAGCAAAGGAAGGCAAGGTCAGGCGAGATAAGGCTAAGGCACGACAACGCAAGGCTAGGAAATTCAGGGAAGGCAAGCAAAGAGCAAAGGAAGGTAAGCAAGGCAAGGAAAAGGAAGGAAAGGCCAGGGTAACGGAAGGAACGGCACGGCAAGGGGAAACAAGTCTAAGGCACGACACCGAACGCTAGGCAATGAACGGCAAGGCAAGGAAAGGGTAACGCATTTGAAAGTACGGTCAGGCGAGGCAAACGCTAAGGCACGACAACGCAAGGCTAGGCAATGCACGGAAGGCAAGCAAAGAGTAACGGAAGGTAAGGAAGGCAAGGGAAAGGAAGGAAAGGCAAGTGTAACGGAAGGAACGGCACGGCAAGGGGAAACTAGGCTAAGGCACGACAACGCACGGCTAGGCAATGCAGGGCAAGGCAAGGAAAGGGTAACGCATGGGAAAGCACGGTCAGGCGATGCAAGGCTAAGGCATGACAACGCAAGGCTAGGCAATGCACGGAAAGCAAGCAAAGAGTAACGGAACGCAAGGAAGGCAAGGGAAAGCAAGGGAAGGCAAGGGTAACGGAAGGAACGGCACGGCAAGGGGTAAGAAGGCTAAGGCACGACAACGCAGGGCTAGGCAATGCACGGCAAGGCAAGGAAAGGGTAACGCAGGGGAAGGCACGGTCAGGTGAGGCAAGGATAAGGCACGACAATGCAAGGCTAGGCAATGCACGGCAAGGCAAGGAAAGAGTAACGGAAGGAAAGGAAGGCAAGTCAAAGCCAAGCAAGGCAAGTGTAACAAAAGGCACGCCACGGCAAGGGGAATCAAGGCTAAGGCACGACAACGCACGGCTAGGCAATGCACGGCAAGGCAAGGAAAGGGTAACGCAAGGCAAGGCACGGTGAGGCTAGGCAAGGTTAATGCACGACAACGCAAGGCTAGGCAATGCACGACAATGCAAGGAAAGCTTAAAGCCAAGGAAGGCACGGTCAGGCGAGATAAGGCTAAGGCACGACAACGCAAGGCTAGGCAATGCAGGGAAGGGAAGCAAAGAGTAACGGAAGGTAAGCAAGGCAAGGAAAAGTAAGGAAAGGCAAGGGTAACGGAAGGAACTGCACGGCAAGGGGAAACAAGGCTAAGGCACGGCAACGCACGCTAGGCAATGCACGGCAAGGGCAAGGAAAGGGTAACGCATGGGAAAGCACGGTCAGGCGAGGCAAGGCTAAGGCACGACAACCCAAGGCTAGGCAATGCACGGAAGGCAAGCAAAGAGAAACGGAAGGTAAGGAAGGAAAGGGAAAGCAAAGAAAGGCAAGTGTAACGGAAGGAAACGGCACGGCAAGGGGAAACAAGGCTAAGGCACGACAACGCACGGCTAGGCAATGCACGGTAAGGCAAGCAAAGGGTAACGCAAGGAAAGGCACGGTGAGGCTAGGGAAGGCTAATGCACGAAAAACGCAAGGCTAGGCGATGCACGACAATGCAAGGAAAGCTTAAAGCAAAGGAAGCAAGGTCAGGCGAGATAATTCTAAGGCACGACAACGCAAGGCTAGGAAATTCAGGGAAGGCAAGCAAAGAGTAACGGAAGGTAAGCAAGGCAAGGAAAAGGAAGGAAAGGCCAGGGTAACGGAAGGAACGGCACGTCAAGGGGAAACAAGTCTAAGGCACGACACCGAACGCTAGGCAATGAACGGCAAGGCAAGGAAAGGGTAACGCATTTGAAAGCACGGTCAGGCGAGGCAACGCTAAGGCACGACAACGCAAGGCTAGGCAATGCACGGAAGGCAAGCAAAGAGTAACGGAAGGTAAGGAAGGCAAGGGAAAGGAAGGAAAGGCAAGTGTAACAAAAGGCACGCAACGGCAAGGGGAAACAAGGCTAAGGCACGACAACACACGGCTAGGCAATGCACGGCAAGGCAAGGAATGGGTAACGCAGGGGAAGGCACGGTCAGGTGAGGCAAGGAAAAGGCACGACAATGCAAGGCTAGGCAATGCACGGCAAGGCAAGGAAAGAGTAACGGAAGGAAAGGAATGCAAGTCAAAGCCAGGAAAGGCAAGTGTAACAAAAGGCACGCCACGGCAAGGGGAAACAAGGCTAAGGCACGACAACGCAAGGCTAGGCAATGCACGGCAAGGCAAGGAAAGGGTAACGCAAGGCAAGGCACGTTGAGGCTAGGCAAGGCTAATGCACGACAACGCAAGGCTAGGCAATGCACGACAATGCAAGGAAAGCTTAAAGCAAAGGAAGGCACGTTCAGGCGAGGCAAGGCTAAGGCACGACAACGGAAGGCTAGGCAATGAACGGAAGGCAAGCAAAGAGCAACGGAAGGTAAGGAAGGCAAGGGAAAGCAAGGAAAGGCAATGGTAACGGAAGGAACGGCACGGCAAGGGGAAACAAAGGCTAAGGCACGACAACGCACGCTAGGCAATGCACGGAAAGGCAAGGAAAGGGGTAACGCATGGGAAAGCACGGTCAGGCGAGGCAAGGCTAAGGCACGACAACCCAAGGCTAGGCAATGCACGGAAGGCAAGCAAAGAGAAACGGAAGGTAAGGAAGGAAAGGGAAAGCAAAGAAAGGCAAGTGTAACGGAAGGAACGGCAAGGCAAGGGGAAACAAGGCTAGGGCACGACAACGCAAGGCTAGGCAATGCACGACAATGCAAGGAAAGCAAAGGGTAACGAAAGGAAAGGCACGGTGAGGCTAGGCAAGGCTAATGCACGAAAACGCAAGGCTAGGCGATGCACGACAATGCAAGGCAAGCTTAAATCAAAGGAAGGCAAGGTCAGGCGAGATAAGGCTACGGCACGACAACGCAAGGCTAGGAAATTCAGGGAAGGCAAGCAAAGAGTAAAGGAAGGTAAGCAAGGCAAGGAAAAGGAAGGAAAGGCCAGGGTAACGGAAGGAACGGCAACGGCAAGGGGAAACAAGTCTAAGGCACGACACCGAACGCTAGGCAATGAACGGCAAGGCAAGGAAAGGGTAAACGCATTTGAAAGTACGGTCAGGCGAGGCAACGCTAAGGCACGACAACGCAAGGCTAGGCAATGCACGGAAGGCAAGCAAAGAGTAACGGAAGGTAAGGAAGGCAAGGAAAGGAAGGCAAGGCAAGT